>NC_037672.1:48250920-48396733 GCF_003255815.1 Theropithecus gelada
TTTTTTTTTTTTTTTTTTTTTTTTAAAGTTTTAGTAGAGACAGGATTTCACCGTGTTAGCCAGGATGGTCTTGATCTCTTGACCTCGTGATCCACCTGCCTCGGCCTCCCAAAGTGCTGGGATTACAGGCATGAGCCACTGTGCCCAGCCTGGCAGTGAGAATTTCAAGCCAGTGGATCTTAGCTTGCTGGGCTCCATGGGGGTGGGATCTGCTGAGCCAGATCACTTGGTTACCTGGCTTCAGCCCCCTTTCCAGGGGAGTGAACGGTTGTCTCACTGGCTTTCCTGGCACCAGTGAGGTATGAAAAGGTATCTGCCCAAGTGGCCACCAAGTTTTGTGCTTGAAACCCAGGGCCCTGGTGGCATAGGCACCCAAGGGAATCTCCTGGTCTGCAGGTTGCAAAGACTGTGGAAAAAGTGTAGTATCTGAGTTGGAGTGCACCGTTCCTCACAACACAGTCCCTTACATCTTCCCTTGGCTAGGTGAGGGAGTTCCTTGAACCCTTGTGCTTCCTGGGTGAGGCAATGCCCTACCCTGCTTCAGCTCGCCCTCCGTGGACTAGACACACTGTCTAACCAGTCCTAGTAAGATGAGCTAGGAACCTCAGTTGGAAATGCAGAAGTCACGCACCTTCTGTGTTGATCTTGCTGGGAGCTGCAGACCAGAGCTGTTCCTATTATGCCATCTTGCCAGCCACCTCCCATCTCAGGTATTTCTTTATAGTAATGTAAGAATGGCCTAACTCACCAGGCATGGTGTCGTATAACTGCAGTCCTAACTGATGCTGAGGCAAGAGGATTGCATGGGCTCAGGAGTTTGAGGTTAGAGTAAGCTAGGATTGCATCACTGCACTCCAGCCTGGGTGTCAGAGTGAGACCTCCGTCTCTAATTTGGAAAATATGTATGTGTATGTGTGTTTGTACCAAAAAAATGATAAATGCTTGAGGTGACGGCTTCACCAATTGACTGATTTTATCATTACACATTGTACCTTGTATAAGAATATAAGATGTACACTATAAACATGTACAATTATTATATATCTATAACCAAAAATTTTAAAAAATAAAAAATTTATGTGCAGAAAAAAAGAGATAAATGGACAATTTAATCAAGGACAGAGGGAAAAGAAAGATTCAAACTTCTAAGAATAGTATCAAGAGGGTTAAATCCAAAGTGTAATGAGAATTGGGATAAAAGCAAAAGAATAAAAAGTATTTTATAACCAGGTTTGCAGTAAAGAGAACAAAGAAGGATAAGCCTCAGTTTACGGCAGATGATGTCATGATGAAAAGAAATAGTAATTACGTAAAGTTCCAATTTCTTTTTATTTTTTGTATATATTATCCATTCATAGCAGTAATCTTCTTCAACATAATTGTAGACCAAAATGGTTTCAAGGTACTAGAGAGATAGTGAGAGTGAATCTCACTACTGTAATAGAGTTGATATCTTAGGTTCAAACATATTTAATTGTTTAGAGATAAAGTCACAGAATCACTGTCAGTAATATTTCAGGAATTTGTATTAATTAGTATGGGTTCCATAAGCCATAAGATAGATAAATGTTGATTCAGTTTTCAAACAGATAATAACTATAATCTACAGTTGAGTAAGTATGATATTCATGGCAAAAAATTAGGACAAATGATTAAGAAGATGACTTTAACATCTTAGAAACATAGATAGTAAAAATTAGTAGTCTTCCTGTATTTGATAAATATATGCTAAACTAATTTCCGATTTTCCTTTTTGATAAATGTACTAGGTTAGAAATTAATGAGAATTCTATAGAACCTTAGACAAATCTTCCTTAATAAACTTGTGGATTAACTTTTAAAAGTTAAAAGTAGGTTCATAACTTGTTGTACAAGTGTATCTTACAGGTAATTTAATGAACTCATACAAGCTTGCAGGTATTTGTAGCAGTCAGAACAAATTACTTTGTCTTCTATTCTAGTCCACTCTTTTTATTAGGATTTGAGTTGAAAATGTAGAAGGCAAGTTTATCAGAACACACACAGTTGAGAGGAATAATTGAGCAAGATTAACTATAATACGTATAAACCTCTTCAAAAATCAGTTACAGAAATACAAGAGGGGTTAGAACCAAGTTAGCAAGAGTTCCCATTAAAAAACACATTTAATCCAAATCAAAACCACAATGAGATACCATCTCACACCAGTTAGAATGGTGCTCATTAAAAAGTCAGGAAACAACAGATGCTGGAGAGGATGTGGAGAAACAGGAGTGCTTTTACACTGCTGGTGGGAGTGCACATTAGTTCGACCATTGTGGAAGACAATGTAGTGATTCCTCAAGGATCTATAACTAGAAATACCATTTGATCCAGTGGTGCCATTACTGGGTATATACCGAAAGGATTATAAATCATGCTACTATAAAGACACATGCACACATATATTTATTGCAGTACTATTCACAATAACAAAGATTTGAAACCAACCCAAATGTCCATCAATAATAGACTAGATAAAGAAAATGTGGCACATGTATACCATGGAATACTATGCAGCCATAAAAAGGATGAGTTCATGTCCTTTGCAGGGACATAGATAAAGCTGGAAACCATCATTCTCAGCAAAATATTACAAGGACAGAAAACCAAATGCCACATGTTCTCACTCATAAGTGGGAGTTGAACAATGAGAACACATGGACAAAGGGAGGGGAACATCACACACTGGGGCCTGTTGGGGGGTGGGTGACTGGGGGACGGATAGCGTTAGGAGAAATACCTAATGTAAATAACGAGTTGATGGGTGCAGCAAACCAACATGGCACATATATACCTATGTAGCAAACCTGCATGTTGTGCACATGTACCCTAGAACTTAAAGTATAATAAAAAACACATTTAAATATTTCAGCTGACAAGAGCACAATATAAGCCATCAATGTGTCTTGACTTCCAAAAAATCTGACGGAATTTTCATATGAGTAAAGTTTAGGTTGGTGCAAAAGCAATTGCAGTTTTGGCCATTATTTTCAGTGGCAAAAACCACAATAACTTTTGCACCAATCTAATATGTTGTTCATGTCAAGGGCAGTAACGTGATTAAGAGTTAAGGCTTTAGAGCCAGAGAAAATTGGTATCAGTCTGTCAACTTAGATAAGACGTTTTATCTCTATGTGCTTTCTTTCCATTACCTATGAAACACTACATCCTATGGCCCCTGCTAACTTTCTGATTCACCTCCTAACTTGCTTAGTCTTCTCTAGCCACACTGGATGGCTTGCTTTCCCTAAGTATCACTATCTCTGCCAAGCTCATCTCACTTCAGGACCTTTTCTGCTGGCCTTTCCCTCTTCTGGGCACACTGTCCCACTAGGTAGTTATTTGGCTCTCTCCTTTATTTCATTCAGGTTTGTTCTAATTGCTGCCTCCCTATGGGAGCCTTTTTACACCTACATATCTAACCTCCATCCCCAAAACCTTCCAGCTTAGCACTTCCTGTCCCCTTCTATGCTTTATTTTTAAATAGCACTTATCTCAATGTTGAGTTATATTATTTCTTATTCAGTTGTCCATTTCCTCCATACGGTTACCTAGTCTCTACAGTAGTAATAATGGTAACTACTAACATTCCTGACAATTACTAGGAAGTAGACACTCTTCTAAATGTTTCACATAGACAGCTTGATATTAAAACAAATCTTAAAATCTCATTTACAATTGAAGAAACTGAGGCATAGAAAGGCTAAGTTATTTTCCCCCAAGTCACAGACTAGTAAATAGTAGAGTCTGCATTGAAGTCCAGGAAGTCTGGCCCTGAAGATTGAATCCTTAACTGTTATTTTACAGTGCCTCACTGTAGGTGTCAGCTAACATTTTATTGGATGACTAAATACAAAATTTGAATAAATTAGGACACTAAAAAGTATATGCATCTCAAATATTTAGGACTTATAATAAGTATGCAATAAATGTTCATAATACTAGCATTATTACTATTCTGTGCTGGTAAGAACATTGCTGGAATATGATGTTCAGCTTTATTTAAGGATTATTCAACATATTGGAATATATCTTTTAAAGAGGGTTCAAAATGATGAAAATTTGAGAAATTATGTTACTTGACAGAAGGTTTGTAGTGGTTGGGAACATTAGGCTAGTGAATAGTCTTAATGCAGGCATCTAATAGTCTTCAAATCTATGAATGCCTTCAGAAGGAAGAACAGTGATGTATGAATGCAAGTTATAAGTAAATATATTTTTTACATCTATAAGGATGACTTTTTCATAAATGTTGCTGATCAAAGGGTCATGGGCAGCCTTTGTAAACAGTGGTCTCTTCTGTAACAGCCAAGCATTGGGCTATATTAGTGGAAGTTCTCTGAAATTCTGCTCTAACAATGTCTACTTTTATAGTCTTTCCCTTAGACCTACCGGATTGTTAAATTACTTTGTCACCAGAGGTGTGTTTGTATCTTTCTCTTCTTTATGAAATATATTTAAAAAACCTCAGGAGTGTGGCCAGCATCTATAGTCCCAGCTGCTTGGGAGGCTGAGGCAGGAGGATTGCTTAAACGCAGGAGTTCAGAGCCAGTCTAGGCAGGTGACCAGACCAGTGAGACCGCTGTCTCTAAAAATAAATATAATATAATATAATAAAAATATCAGAAAGAGTCAAGGAACTAAAGGAAAGTGAAGAGAGAACCGACAGATTAGTCATTTTCTCATTGTATTCTTACAGCAGTCTGTGAGGTAAGTGTCATTCTGATTTCATGCCTAAGGTTCAGGGAAAGTGAATAATTTATTCAGGTGAGTTGCAGGGTAAGAAAGAAGTGGAGATGTAGTTGGAATACAGGTTAGTGTGATTAAAAACCTGTTCTCAGTTTACCACATTGTATTCTTATTTTTTTTCCACCCAGAAGGAAAGAAAAATAGAATTCCTTGTAGTTTTTACTCAACTCTGCTGTAGGTTCAACATAGGCTGACACATTTGCTTCCCCTAATTACATTAATTTGCTTGGCAGAAAAGTCCTCTCCTTTTTATGAACAAGAACTTCAACAATCCATTGTGACAAAACAGGCCTTGGCAGAAAGAAAATACTGTGGAATTTTATGGATATGTTTCTCCTCAGTCAAATTACTCTCCATGGTGCACGTCTGAACACTGGGCACTGGACACTGATATTTAAAGTCTGACAGTTTGAATTTGAATTTAGAACATTTCCCTTATTACTTCTGTATATGAAGTATGCCATATGAAACCCAATGAACTTGCTCCAAACACATGACCTCAACAGGTGTTTGAAATATTTAAGCTTGTTGAAAATGTGTTTTAATAGTGCCACTGATAATGGGTAATTCTGTTTTTTCATTCTTACAACATGGTTTACAATTGTAAATTCTTGTTCCTTTACCTGAAGACCTTTCCTGCTTATCGTATACTAATTTTATCAGAGTATTCTCTACATCCTACTTTTTGGTATAAATAAATGCAAGCACAACTTTTCCCCTCCCTTGGATGAGTTTTTGACTCTTTTATTTTTCCCGATAAAAATATTGTGATCTTGGTTTGACATGTTTTAGTGAGATGATAGTTCAGTTATTCTCCAAGACAACTAACTGTATTTGATCAGGAGAGAAAAAAATATTTTTTTAAATAATGCATTGTTTAAGCTATAGATTTTTAGTTGATATTTTATTTGATAAAGAGATATTTTAAAAGTTCATATGAATTTCAAGGGACTTGGCATTTCATATTTATATTAACTTATTTGTTCTACACCTTGAGTTTATGAAAAAATATGTTGTTTTTTCTTCTCTAAATCAAGAAATCAAGGTCACAATCCAGATCTGGTACTTTATTGATGTGATTCAGTTGGTCATGGCAAAGATTATTAAGAAAATAAATGAAAGCCATGTTTCAGTACATTAGTTCTACTCCATCTGTCTAAAGGAATATTAGCAATAGGCAGAATATATGCCACAAAATGGGCATACTGTGACTTTAGAAATGGGATTCAAGGCACTATTAGAATTGGATAGTTCTGCTCCCTTTCTTAAAAAAAAAAAAAGTATGACTATGACCAGGACCGACAATCTTATTGAGAACTATCGTATATAAGGGTACAGACTCTTCTGATTATGGCTTTGATTATTTTATATACTATGACTATCTTACCTTTACTGAGTACTGTTCTCAAGTAGCTCAAAATATTACCACTATAACATCTTTTCCACAATGATTATGCCCTTTGCACAAAGGAATTGCTATAACTGACTCTAGCTCATAGATGAGAAATAGATTTGAAAAAAGTAAAAAGCCTTGTTCAAAGTCAAGAAAGAAATTTACCATTAGAGTTGGGACTCAACTTCCCATGAGATGGTTCTCCATCCAGTGCTACTTCCATTCAAGTGCTTCCAGTTTTAAAACAATTTCTAGTATGTACTTCTTGTGGGTCAGTTCATTCTTTGGATAAGACATTATTGTCTTCAGAGAGTTTCTGCTTCACTAGTATTTTCAGGCCTTGAAATTCCTACTAAATTTCAAAATGAGGAGAGCTTTTTCTTTCTTTTTTTAAAATTGAGATAGCGTCTCGCTCTGTCGCCCAGGCTGGAGTGCAGTGGCACCATCTCGGCTCACTTCAACCTCCGCCTCCCGGGTTCAAGCGATTCTCCTGCCTCACCCTCCCAAGTAGCTGGGACTACAGGTGTGCACCACCGCGCCCAGCAGATTTTTGTACTTTTAGTAGAGACTAGGTTTCACCATGTTGGTCAGGCTGGTCTGGAACGCCTGACCTCAGGTGATCTGGCCACCTCGGGCTCCCAAAGTACTGAGATTAGAGGCATGAGCCACTGCGCCTGGCCCTCTTTACTTAAAATAAATTTAGTAGTCTCTGTATTTAGAAAAAACATCATGTGCTAGTTATTGGTCCTATAATGGCATTTCAGACAGTTGTACTACAGCTGCCTAAAAGGCAAGCTCCTACATAGGTCAGGCACATGGCTCAGAGGTCAAACTTCATGGGTTTGAATCTCAGATCTACCACTTTCTGGCTATAGGAGTCTCAGAAAGTTCCTTGTCTCTCACAAACTTCACGTTCATAATTGGGTAACAGAAGTATTTAATGCCTAAGTGTTTTGTTAATACTATGAAGTGTAACTTAGAGATAACAATTAGCATGTGGCCTGAGAGAGAAACACAAAAAATGGTAAATTATCACTGTTTTACGTTCACGAAGTCGCATCTCACTAAGAGCATACATTTCAGAGGAATGGTCCTTCTCTGAATTACACAATACTTGGCCACTTGGTGAAAGAACATCATTTAAGAACTCTAATTACATTTTTAAAAATTGGTCAAAATTTACTGGATTAAATGCAGTGCCAGGTTAAAAACACCTTTGAGTATATAATTGGGGAATATTAAGACTTTCTAGAAACTTCAGTCCTCAGGATCTTAGATGAAAGCAGGTAGATGATCCTTCCATCCCCAACTCCCCATCACTAGGAAAAAAAAAAAAATTGTAATAATATTCACCCAGATTAGAAATCCCTAGTCTATTATAGGAGTTTTATTTACTTGTTGAAAAACTCTAAAATAGTAAACAGAGAAAATTGTATATAATAAGCAAAAGTGCTAGTTTTCTCTATCAACTCTAGGAGATGAATTCTGAGAACACGGTTGCCTTGCTAATGGTAGGCTGGCTGTGTGCTGTGGCAAAGCACTGTGTCTTTTACCTTTGATGGGCTTTGTTGATGGCAAAATTAGAAAGACCCTAGACATCATGACTTTGAATTAATTTTTTCTTATTAGGATTATTCACCCTCCAGCTTTTTCTATGATATACTTGAAGTAAGACAACTCCTTTAGCCAACTAGAACAGAAAAGAGTAGGTACCAGAACCTCAAGATGGTTCACCAAGTATATTAATATTACTCTTTACAGAACATAAAAATAAATTAGAATAGGGCCATTTTCAACATGGGCCTCTAAGAGTATTCTGATAGAAAGCCAGGACATGACTCCACTGCATCTTTAGATTACAAAGCATACCTACTATCATAAATTCTGTGGATCCTCATTTGTATCCTATTAAATTGACTGAAAAAGAGTCATTACTTTCATTTTACAGATAGAAAAATGGTGGTTCACAGAGCACTTTTATAATTTAACTAAGCAGGATCTAGGTTCCTGTTATTTTGAGCTCTTGCACAGGTTACTTTTTAGTACACCACACTAACAGTATCACTGAGAAATGAAATATGCAAATACAGACCCTCCCTGGTCCTCTTTGCTAGGTCTCCTTCTCTATCCAGTTTGGAAACTTTGAAGTCACCTGGCTCAGCCCTAAGTCCTTTTGTCTCTAGCTGCATTTTCTCTTCAGGGTATCTCATCCACAAACATGGTTGTAAATACCATCTGTATTCTGACAATTCCCAAATTCATTTCACCACACACACCTGGAGCTCTAGATTCTTCTAACTGCCACTTTACTTTTACACTTGGTGCTCAAATAAGCATCTTAAACAACTACAACACAGGACTTAGTTCACTCCTCCAAACCTATTTCTTTCCCATTTTTTTTCCATGTCAATCAGAACCTAGAAGTAATCCTTGAGCTCACATTTTGCATCATTCTTCATATCCAATTCACTATTAGGTCTTTCTTAGTGCAATCTCCAAATTATATCCTGAATGAAACATGAAGCACATTTGAACATGAGAATTTGTGACTTCATTCCATTTGGAAATTCTTAACCACATCTCTTTAGGTATGGTCTATCACGTTTTCCTTTTTGCCTTTTTAAAACACTATTATTTTATATTCTCTTTCAAATTGTTGCTTTATTAAAGTCATTGTGTTGCTAATCCTGGTTATTGTCAGTACTGACTCACTCATACTGAATTGCTTCCTTATGTAATTTTTCATTGTAAGCTCCTCTCTCTTTATTTTGAAAAATAATTTTTTGAGGTATAATAGCATAGGGTAAAGTATACAGATATTTGCTTTATAGTCCAATTAATTTTTACATATGCATATAGTTATGTAACCACCACCTAGATAAAGACCACCATAGCTGATTTTAAGCTGCCAATGTGATGCCACTGAACACAGAGCTGGGAAGAGATGCCTAGAATCAGCTCCCATGGACAGGTGGTCACTGGTTCTAGCACATCATTAGGAAATTATTTCCAATTCCTTTGGATAAAATTCAAACTGCTAATCATGATCTGCCTCTTGTCTACCTCTTCAACTTCATTGTATACCAGTCTGCCATTACCTACTCATATTATGGCAACACTGGCCTCTTCCTGCCCCTAGCATATGATAAACTCATTCCTGTCTCTGGGTCTTGAACTTGTCGGTCTCTCTGACCCAGCTCTTCCCATAGGTAGTAAATCTTATCCTCCCCAATTCAGCAGTACAATGTCATATACAGTACTTAGAAAGACTCCACCAGGTCATCTAATCTAAATTAGTTCCTCCCAGTCCTATCTTAAAATTTCTATTTCCTTCTTTCATAGCACAAATTGAAATCTGCCATTTTCGTGTTTTTTTTTTTTTTCTTTGTTATCTGCCTCTGCACTTGAATTTAGGCTGCATGAAGGCAGAGACCTTGACTGTCTTATTCACCACCGTATTACAAGGCCTGGCTCAGGGTCTGACAAGGAGAGTGTGCTTAATGCATATGCTGAGTGAATGAATGGACACATGGATGGTATAGTTATAAAGAAGTGGTGATAAATTCACTGAGGGGGTGTAAAATGGTATCTTAAAATTGAAATGCATCATTTTATACGTAAAATAGCATGTTTTAAGAATGAGGCAGTGACCTCTAAAGGGGTAGCATTAGAGGAGGTGTTTTGGGGTCAGATAGCCACGAGTTTAAATGCCAAGTACGCCACTTAACATCTCTGAGCCTAAGTCTTTCTTAATTTCTTTCCCTCTTTTTTTTATTATTTATTATTTTTTTTTTTGAGGAAGTTTTGCTCTTGTCGCCCAGGCCAGTGTGCAATAGTGTGATCTCGACTCACTGCAGCCTCCGCCTCCTGGGTTCAAGCAATTATCTTGCCTCAGCCTCCCGAGTGGTTGGGATTACAGGTATGTGCCACCATGCCTTGCTTTTTTTTGTATTTTTAGTAGAGATGGGGTTTCTCCATATTGTTCAGGCTGGTCTCGAACTCCTGATCTCAGGTGATCCATCTGCCTTGGCCTCCCAAAGTGCTGGGATTACAGACGTGAGCCACTCGCCTGATGTCTTTCTTACTTTCTAAAATAAAGGTAGCATTTAGCGCTAAATTTTAGAATATATGAAATATGCAGCCAACAGACACATGAAAAAATGCTCATCATCGCTGGTCATCAGAGAAATGCAAATAAAAACCACAATGAGATACCATCTCACACCCGTTAGAATGGCGATCATTAAAAAGTCAGGAAAACAACAGGTGCTAGGGAGGATGTGGAGAAATAGGAACACTTTTAAACTGTTGGTGGGACTGTAAACTAGTTCAGCCATTGGGGAAGACAGTGTGGTGATTCCTCAAAGATCTAGAACTGGAAATACCATTTGACCCAGTCATCCCATTACTGGGTATATACCCAAAGGATTATAAATCATGCTGCTATAAAGACACACGCACACGTATGTTTATTGCGGCATTATTCACGATAGCAAAGACTTGGAACCAACCCAAATGTCCATCAATGATAGACTAGATAAAGAAAATGTGGCACATATACACCATGGAATAGTATGCAGCCATAAAAAAGGATGAGTTCATGTCCTTTGTAGGGACATTGATGCAGCTGGAAACCATCACTCTCAGCAAACTATCACAAGGCTAGAAAACCAAACACTACATGTTCTCACTCATAGGTGGGAATTGAACAGTGAGAACACTTGGACACACGAAGGGGAACATCAGGGCCTGTCATGGGGTGGGGAGAGAGGGGAGGGACAGCATTAGGAGATATACCTAATGTAAATGACGAGTTAATGGGTGCAGCACACCAATATGGCACATGTATACATATGTAACAAATCTGCACGTTGTGCACATGTACCCTAGAACTTAAAGTATAATAAAAAACAATATATAAAATAGGGCTGGCATAGCGTATCTGCTCAATAATTGGTAATTATTATTGCTATAATTATCAAGATGTATAATTTTTGGTGGATTGGGACATAACAAATACAGAATAATTCTCGTATTTGGTTTTATACTTGCTTATTTTAAAAGCTAACCCATCTAAATTTTTACAAATTATTTCCCAAAGAGCTCAAAAGAGTTCCATATTATCTATTCCACATATTTGAGAACGAGTGTCATTAGTTTTATTTTACTAATGAGGAAAACAAAAATATTCTGTTTCCAGTGGTTAGAAAGCAAATCTCTGGGAGAGCTGGTCTCAGAACTAAGGCAATCTATATCCAATTTCCTGCACTTTCCTCTGAAATGTGTCTAGCATGAAAACATCATAGTAGTATGTGGTGTAATATAGAGAGTGTGCAAAAATATTAATCCAGAGCCAAATATTCAGGAGTCAGTAGATAAAAGCATTGATAATAATTGCCGAATAATATAAAAAGCAAATTTACAGTTCTTACATTGGTTGCATTTTTGTGGTTTGGTTCTTATAAAAGTATCTGCACAACTTGTTCTCTTGCTAATAAGAAGCTTTCTTTTTCAAGGTCACCCAAAGGCCATGCCGGTGCGGTTGCTATGACTTCAGGATGCTGTGCTGCTAAATTTCTGGGTTCCCTGTGATCCTGTGAGTGCTGCTTCTCTGTCTCTCTGTCTCTCTCTCTCACTCACTCTCACTCTTGCTCTTGTTTTCAATCTCTTGCTCTCACTCCCTCGCCCTTACTCCCAGGCCTTTTGATATTCTCACACATTGAAGTTACTGTCTACTGAGACATTAATACATTCTATTTTATTGCCAACCGGCTTAACTGAACAAACAAATATTTCCAGCAATTTTATTTTCACTCACTCATGCTGACAATCCAGTTTATAACAATACCTAACATAATATTTTCTTCTTGTTTCCTCAGGGCTTTGGGTACAATGTGTTAATGCATAGCAATCAGAGAGAAATAATTGAGACATACTTCCAAAGTTTACTAATGTTTACTCTGTTGGCAACTCAGAAAAATTTATTTTTTAAAAATCGGCTTTTAAAATGTATTTATTAAATTTGACAGTCAAGTACTTAGCATTTTTTTTCTCTACTTTCTTCCCCCTCATACCAAAGCTACAGATTATTTTGCCTTCAAACTGTCTGAGAGTTGAAAAGCTTACAATCACAGACATATAGCATCCAAATTCAATTTGAGCTTTAGGAAATAATGGTAGCAAAAGTAGTGCGTTTTTCATTTTATTAAAATCATATTTCTTCTGTTCAGTTTCCAGAAGAGACCTTGGGGAAGGGATGCAGTGTGAATCAGTGACCTGTTATTAGGAGACCACTTGCATTTTGGCAAATGCCCAATAACAAGGCTTGAAATAGAAATGAGTGTGTAACCCCTTCAAATTGTTGGCTTGTAACCTGAGTGATGGCTTTGATAGGCTGTAAGCTCATAGGGCCAGGATCTATGCAAGGATGGTATCAGGAAGAAAGATGGTTAAGACCACTGCTTCTGTGAAAGGAGAAGATGCTGGGCAGAGAGGAATTTAAATTTTACTAGAAGGAAAATGGTTGGGACCGAACAGTAGGGGAATAACATAAGGTTTTAAATAAGAAGGCAGAGGCTAGGTGCTCTGGTCTCCTCCTGCCTTCTGAGCATTGCAACCAGGCCCACCTCTTCTCAGGGAGGTGGTGTTTCCAGCCCTCCTCACACTTTTTCAGCATCTCCCTTGGGGGAAAGTGAAGCTAAAAGAAATCATGGCTCCCCCTATCTTATTGACTTCATGATCCCACCCATCCTCTGCTCTTTTCTGCTTTTTACTTCCAGTGAAAAAAGGCAGAAACAATGAAACTGTACTTTCTTATTCTATGATGTGGTTATGTTACAAATTTGTGGTTTAATACTGGCAATCAGAATTGTCGGCTATTTGCTGGAGTTATGGCTAGCTTCAGTAATTCATTCCACATTTTCTCTTTCAGTAGAATCCAAAAGAAAAATTGTTGAAACCAAGGAGAAAAGGTACTTTTTTTCTGGGGCTCAGTTCTGGCAAGTCATCAAAGGCTGGATACAGGATAGTACAATATTTCACTCAATACATATTAATTCAGTGCCACTACACATTATTTTAGGTGGTAGAAACACAGCAATGAATACAACAGACGAGACAGACAAGGTCTCTGAAGATTCTCTACTGCCCACACTTTGCCCCAGTCTAGTGATAGGAAACAGACAATCTGAGGTTAAAATAAAATCAAGTTAACGTTAGGTAGTGGTATGTGAACTGAAGAAGATTAAAGAGGGTTATGTGAAGGGTAGTGACCCAAGTTGGGCAAAGTAAGGAATCATTTCACCCTAAATGGCAAGCTGAAGTAAAATAGTTCAATTTAGGAAAATATAATATTCCCAGGAAATTCACATGAAATGGTCCTTTCAAGTCTTCCATAACTTATTGTCCATCCATCTCTGCAAAGCGAGGTCAGAATGATAAGGGTTCCCAAGTTAAGGGCAATATTGAGTAATTAATCATTACTTGATGGTTATGCATTAGTGATATCATGAGATGTAAAATTAGGATAATTTTTTCAAGTTACTATGTAAATGTCTACCATTTGGTATTTCAGATCAAGTGTCACATTGTATAGCAACTCCCAAACAGAACTGTATAAAGTTTTCCTTCCTGTGGCTTTAGAAAAATCAGACACAGCTCACAAGGTTGCCCCAGCAAGACCATGTATAAATGGCATGAAAGTCTGTAAATGACTACAAAATGTTTGAAGTATATATCGGATATTGTTTGACAAGATTTTTACAATTAAGTGGAACCAAGACAGAGAGAGAATTCTTATTCTCACACTGCGGTTGTATTTATTTTTCTTTTCCTGACAAATGGGACCCACAGCTTGCATTTGAAGAGAAAAATATCCCAAGAGTCACTTAACTCTCACTCTTTCCATGACAAGAGTAGAATACACTTGTACCCTAGAAGTGTTGAATCCTTACAATTTAAGAGCTGTCTTGTGGGGTGTTTTGCTGGGAAACATTACAGTCATGTTGTTAACTTTTATAATTCTACAGCTCTCAAGAAAATTTCTCAGCACTTTGAACAAAAATCACACTGACATTGTGGGATTTACTGTCCGCATGTACTAAATGCCTTTTGGGAAAATGTCTCTTAGATTTCATTGTCTTCCTTCTGCCTTTTAAAATCTAATATACTTCAATTTCACTGAGTTAGGCTAAGTTTCCTCCGTAGTATCTCTCAACGACATTTCCTTGAGTTAGGTAAACACATTCTTTCTCTCTATCGGGCTGTCATGTTCCTTTTCATTTGGGTTTTGGGAACTTTAAATGATGTCAGGAATAGTATATTTATAGTAGCTCAATATAATTGTAAATTCCAATAGAAAATTTTTAGTGATAAAAATGTTAATAGGTTTAAGAAAGGGCTTCACTTTCTTCACCAGTAAAGTGAGGAAGTTGATATTTAATGAACCAAAATTTCTATAGTTCAGTGAATGACAAAACTACATGTGACTTATAAATATAGCATTCATAAAAAGGAGCTGTTGTGATTTTCTTGGAGTTTTCAGAAGACAGCTGGGGCTGGACTCCTGCCTGGACAGACTGTGTGCTTTCCATTTTCCAAGTGTAAATCACGAAGCTCTTTGGCCTTTGCCCTGAACTTTTGGTCTAAGCCTCAGCCTAAAACATTCTCTCTGGAATGCAAAATTAAGATCTCTTACATTTCTACCCTTCCTCACCACAGTCCAGTTCTTCTGTCCCATTTTTAACCCTATTTTGCCAATGAAAGAAGCTCAACCCTGCCTTAGATCTTTCACAACCTGTTTTTCTTTTTACATGGGGTATGCTTTTCTCTCTCTTTTTATGCCTAGTTGTTTTTCAGAGCTGCCAATTAACTTCTTGGTTTTTAATTTTAAAATGAGCCTCCATTCGAACTTTAGCAGATATCAAAAGTCTCTACTACAATAGTGACTAAAACAATTAGAAAAGAAAAAGCAGCTTGGAAGGAACAGAAGATGCATGGAAAAGAAAATGTTAAAGGCCAATCCATACAACCAAGACAACACCAAAAGAACTATCCTTATATATTTAAAGAGTTAGCACACATAGCAATAAGGAAATATTGAATTCTAAAGAAAATACAACATTCAGAGGACAATAAAAGAGCTGTTGAAGTTAAAAAAAAATGCTAGTAGACATAAAAAATAGGAGTTTTGAAAGATAAGAATAGAAAATTTCCAAGGAAAAAAGCACACAAATATTGAATAATTATATAAATAAGAAAGAATCAATCAGAAGGCTTTAAATATAAATACTAGGAACTCCAGAAAGAAATTACAAACAGGTAATTGAAGTAAAGTATCCATCAGCAAAATAATTGTTTAAAACTTCCAGAACTGAAGAACATGAGTTTACAGATTAAATGGGTCTCTCAGGTGCCCAGCACAAATGATAGAAATGGACATATCAGTAAAATTTCAGAACACAAGGAACCAAGAAGAGATATCACAAATTTCCAAGCAAAAAAAAAAAAAAAACAAAACAAAAAAACAAAAAAAAAAAAAAAAAGGTCAGACATATTTCTGATATCTCAACTGAAATATTAGATACTATGGAACAATGCATTCAAATTTCTGAAGGAAGAAAGGATTCTCCCAACCAATCCTGCAAATAAAATGCAAGTACGATAGTGATGTATTCAGGCGTGCAGGTCTCACAATTTTATCTCCAACTCATTTTTCCTAAGAAGGCTATGCTGTGTTACCCAAACCAAAGAGTAAACTAAGGAAAAAGAGCATGAAATATATGAAAAAAGAAACCTAAAACATGCTAAGGGAAAACAGAATAATGGTGAAGGAATATTCGTTTGTGAAGACATCTTTTACCATATCAACAGAAATAAATAGAATACTGGGCACATTTGAACATTTTGAAAGGAGACTTAGACAATGGAGAAAAGCTTGAGGTTGAATAAGTGCTAAGGGCATATAAATTAAACAAATGAACAAAATGAGATGATTACTAAATCCGGTAAAACAAGAGGATAGGCAACAAGGAAAAGTTATTACAGTTTGTTAAATGGGTCAGCTGTGAATAGAAATATATGATATATTGATATGAGTAAAATTATAATAGGAGGTTTGGTAGATGGGAAGGTTGTACATGTACGGTAGAAGCAAGAGAGGGAAAGAAACTAAATTCTTGTCTTCCACAGTCAGAAATAACAGTTAATGCCTAAAATAGAAAAATCTAGATATTTATCAATAATTTTGAAGTAAACTATTCTGGAATAACTTTAGACTTACAAGTATTGCAAAGTTAACACAGAGTTCTCTTATACTCCCTAACCCATTTTCCCCTAATATTGGTATCTTACATTACTATGGTACATTTGTAAAAACTGAGAAACCATCAATAGGACATTACTATTAAGTAGACCTCAGATTTTATTCGTATTTCACCAGTTTTGCTGTTAATGTCTTTTTTTCTGTTCAAAGACCCCATCAAACATTACATTTAGTTGTTATGTCCTGTTAGTTTCCTCTGGACTATGACAGTTTCTCTATCTTGCCTTGTTTTTATAACGTTGACAGTGTTGAGGAGTACTGGTATAATATTATGGAGTATGTCCCTTAATTTTCTTTCATCTGATTTTTTTTCCTCATGATTAGACTTGGGTTATGAATTTTTTAAAAGAATACTATGGTAGTGGAATGCCTTTCTCATCTATACATCAAGATATCTATATATCACTGATACCTTGATCAAGGTAGTGTTTGTCAGTTATCTCTATTTTTTCCTGTTCCATACTCTTTTCTTTCACTAAGTCCAGTCCACATTAAAGGGTTAATGGAGGAGTATAAAGCTCCTGTGGGAAGGTAGTATCTACAAATATTATATAAAATTCTCTGTAAGAAATATTTTTTTCTTCTTCCACCTTTTTTATTCAATATTTTTTTCATATCACTATGAACTTGTATATTGAGAGTTTGGGTTGGAATCCAATATTAAATTCTTCATCTTTCTGGAGTTATTTCTGTTCTGGCCATGAGAAAGTGTTTCCACTTGGCCCCTTTGTCCTACTTGCTCCTTTTGTTATTTGAGCACTTTCTTATTTTCTGGCATGAAAAAATTTTCCAGACTCATCTTCTATTTTTCCTGTACCAGTCTTAACATAACCCATTTCTCCAAGGATTCCTGGTACTTTTTATTAAAGAACAGTGTTCAGAGAAAGGATTTGAGTATATAATTTTAAATAAATAAAAAGTTTAAAAAGAGAATACAGGTAATTCTTAAAATTTTTTATGTAACAAAAAATATTTATTTGTTTAGTTTCATGTTGCAGAAATATTTTAGGATAGAAAACCTTTACATAACCTTACCTAGAAATTATTGATTTGTGAAAATTTGTTTAATAATTGTATTATTGAGATAAAAGTGAGATAAACAGAACCTATATAACAAAAGGAAAAAATGAACATATTTTGATAGGAAATAAAGGGGTGTAACAAAGGGGGAAATATTTAGAATTAAAAGATAATTTTATGGGGTTGTTCTGCATTTTGCTTAGTCAATAGAGGTTAAGGATCAACCATTTCTAATGAGGACCACAAGGCTAATGCAGAAATAAGTTGTAATGTTGACAGAAAGCATCAACTCTCCAAATATCTTTCCACAATTTCCTTTCAATCAAATGTAATTTGTGAATGAAGTTGTCATTTGCCTTCTAGCCAATTTTATCTCACAGGAACCAAAGGGATAATGAGAAAAATTGCTACTTTAGATTTAATTCTGAAAATATTAAAATAAGAAAAGAATTATATTTTCCTCTGTCAATTCACATAGAACTTAATCTGTGCCTTTCTTTGATGGTAATTATCACTTTTTACCATGTATTACAGCCATTTGTTTTTATAAATTTGATTTGTCTTATTTACCAGAAGGCAAAATTCCTCGTAGGCAAAATCTCTGTGTCTTACTTCTCATCTTAATATCTCTCTCAAAAACCTGCTTAATTCAAGGCAGAAAATAGGAGCTATGTAAACACTAAAAGAAGGCACAAAATAATAAATCAAGAGATTACTTGATGGGGTGGAAATGAAAATAGCCTTGGAGAATGACATGTTGCCATTAGTAAATTTAACTAACTAAAGAAAGGTATGTTAGGATGAGTTATATAAACATTTTAGCTTTCAGAAAAGCAAACTTTTTCAAGTCAGAAAATAATTATACATAATCTCATGGTCAGAGATACAACCAAAAAAGTAGAAGCTTACAAGAATTCAAAGATTTAAAAAAAATATTGAGTGTTATTTATAAAGGGGAGATTATAAAGAAGTCTAAAAATATACAGAGACATCAAAAATTAACAATGTGAGGTATCTCACCAATGACAAAGGAAAAAAGATACATGGAATACATCAAAATTTAAAACTTCTATCCTTTAAAGGACTGAACATGTTTCTGGCAAAATTTTGTCAACACCTTTTCATGACTGAATTATGTTGGAAAATGTAAATCATTTATAAGCACAAATATGTCCCTTATTTATTTGATCTATTAATCATCGTGCGGTCTCTTTTTCAGCCACGACCACCATTAAAAACACAAGTCAAAGTAGACTGAATTTAAAAACAGACAATTGAATCTGTAAATCAACAAGTGTTGAAAAAAAAAGTCAAAAATATCCAAAAAATCATTGTCAAGACCAATGGCATGGCTCTTCCTCCATTATGTTTTCTTTCAGGAGGTTTAGAGTTTCACATCTGCAATTAAGTCTTTATTGTGAATTAATTTACATAAAGATTCAGTTTCATTCTCTTGCATGTGGATATCCAGTTCTCCTAACCCTATTTATTAAGGAGACTTTCTCTTCCCCATTGTGTATTCTTGATGTACGTGTCAAAGATTAGTTGACTGTGTATGCATTGGTTTATTTCTGGGCTCCCTATTCTGTTTCTTTAGTCTATGTGTCTGTTTTTATGCTAGTATCATACTATGTTGATTACCATAGCTTTGTAATACAGTTTCCAATCAGGATGTGTGACGCCTTCAGCTTTGTGTTTCTTTGTTACAATTGCTTTGGCTATTTGTAGTCTTTCGTAGTTTCATTTGTATTTTAGGATTGTTCTTTCTATTTATGTAAAATAGTCATTGGGATTATGATAAGGATTTCATTGAATCTATAGATCCCTCTGGGTACTATGGGCATTTAAACAATATTTATTCTTCCAATCCACAAACATGGGATAACTTTCCATTTATTTGTGTCTTCTTTATTTTATCAATGTTTTACAGTATTCTTTGTGTAGATACTTTACTCTCTTAGTTAAATTTATCTTGGCATAAATTTATCTTAAGATATTTTTGGATTTTACACAAAAAGTATAGGCAACAAAAGCAAAAATAAACAAATGGGATTACAACAAATTAGAAAGCTCTGCACATCAAAGGAAACAATCAACAGAGTGAAGATACAGCTTATGAAATGGTAGAAAATATTTGCAAACCATACATCCGATGAAGGGTTAATATCCAAAATACATAAAGGAACTCAAACAACCAAATTAAAAGAACACAATTAACCCAAATAAAAAATGGGCAAAGGGACTGAAGAGACTTTCTCAAAAGAAGGTATACAAATGGCCAACATGCATAAGAAAAAACGCTCAACATCATTAATCAATAGGGAAACACAAATCAAAACCACAATGAGGTATTACTTCATACCTGTGAGAATTGCCATTATTAAATAGCAGAGAGTAGAATGGTGGTTACCAGAGCCTGGGGTGGGGGTGAGGAATGGGAAGATGTTGGTCAGAGGACCGATATATTTTATTTTCAGTTAAGAGATAAATAATTTCTGGAAATATAATGTACAGCCTGATGACTGTGACTAACAACAACATACTGTATACTAGAAATTTGCTCAGAGAGTAGGTCTTAAGTGTTCTCATACACAAAATGTAACCATGTGAGGTGATGGGTGTGTTAATTAGCTTGGTTGTGGTAATCATTTCCCAATGTATACATATATCAAATCATCAAATTCTAAAACTTAAGAATTGTTAATTTAATATACTTTATTTTGTCCAAATAATTTTTACTGTAGAAAAGGAACTCAGAGGCTATTTGCTTTTTATCAATTCACTTTTGTTTAATTTTTTGGGTTATTTTGGGGGCCAAATTCATTTTTCAACAATTATTTATTGAAAATCTTCTATCTTTTAGGCACCTATAAGGTGCTTGGGATCTATCAGTGAGTGAAAAAGGCAAAAATTCTTGCTGTCACAAAGCTTACATTTTAGTGCAGCATATACTAGAACAGTTAATTAGGAAAATGGTATACTAAAAATTTCCTGAGAGAATAGATTTTAGGTGTTCTTACTATAAAAAACATGGCTATATGAGGTAATGGATATGTTAATTTCTTGACTGTAGCAACCAGTTCACTAAGTATATGTATATCAAAACACCATGTCGTAAACCTTTAATGCATATAATAAGAATCAATGTTAATTAAAAATAAAATTGCAAGTAAATTATATATTAGTAAGTGACATATGCTATGGAAAAAGAATAAAAGCAGGAAAGAAGTATAGGAAGTGTTGAGGCATCGGGGTATTGCATTTAGAAATAAGGAAGTCAGGAAAAGTTTCTGGAAAAGGTAACATTGAGCTAAGACTCAAATATGGCAAGAGAGTAGGTCATGAAGCTACCTAAGGGAAGGAAAGATAGGAAGAACAGAAAACAGCCAGTGAAAAAGGGAGTGTGGTTGGCACACCCAAGAAACAACAAAGAAACCAGATAAGCCAAGCCAGAAAGATAACGAGGTGGGCAAACATAGATCATACTCAGTCTTGCAAGATATTGTAAGAGTTTTTGGCCTTGAATGGAGTGGGGAGCCAATGGACAATTTTGAGCAGAAGAATGACCTGTTAGCTTCTATTGCAATATTGAAAACAGACTATGGCAAAGTACAGTAAAATCAGGAAGGCTTGGTGGAGAGCTATTGCAATAATCCAGGAAAGAGATAATGATGGCTTGGACCAGGGTAATAACGATGGAGGTGGTGAAAATTTGTATGTTTTTAAATAAAGAACCCATAGGGGCCGGGTGTGGTGGCTCCCACCTGTAATCCAAGCATTTTGGGAGGCCAAGGTGGGTGGATCACTCAAGGTCAGGAGTTCAAGACTAGCCTGGCCATCCTGGTGAAACCTCATCTCTACTAAAAATACACACACACACACACACATTAACAAAAATAACTGGGCATGGTGACATGCATCTGTAGTCCCAGCTACTCAGGAAGTTGAGGTGGGAGACTTGCTTGAATTCAGGAGGCAGAGGTTGCAGTGAGCCAAGATCATGCCACTGCACTCCAGCCTGTGTAACTGAGTGAGATTTTGTCTTGAAAGAAAGAAAAGGAAAGAAAAGAAAAGAAAGAGAAAGAAAGAAAGAGAGAGAGAGAGAGAGAGAGAAAGAAAGAAAGAAAGAAAGAAAGAAAGAAAGAAAGAAAGAAAGAAAGAAAGAAAGAAAGAAAGAAAGAAAGAAAGAAAGAAAGGAAGGAAGGAAGGAAGGAAGGAAGGAAGGAAGGAAGGAAGGAAGGAAGGAAGGAAGGAAGGAGAAAAAGAAAGAAAGAAAGAAAGAAAGAAAAAGAAAAGAAGGAAAAAGGAAGGAAGGAAGGAAGGAAGAAAGGAAGGAAGGGAGGGAGGGAGGGAGGGAGGGAGAGAGAGAGAGTGCGCGAGCAAGCCAGCCAGCCCTACAGGACTTACTGATGAATTAGACATGAGGTGTAAGAGAAAGAGAAGAGCCAATCTAAGAAAAATGAATTTGCTATCAAGTGAGAAAGAAAAAATAAAAGGTGGGACAACAACTGTTGGGTTTTGGATATATTAAGTTTGAAATCGCTGGATGACTAATAGAGAATATCAAGTGGGTAAATATTTTTGGTCCAATACATCAATCAGTGGCTCTCACAGCACACACAACTTAAAAAATGTGCATATTAGTAGACAAACACTAAGACAAAACTAAAAGCAATTCTAAGACTCTGGATAAGACTCCTGATTTTCAAACAGTATATTATCAAATAATATGCAAAATACTGTGAAATGCTGTCAGGAGTGCAGGGTTAGAAAATGAGATTTGAGTCTTTTATTATCGTGTATAATATGTGGAGCAATTTCTGAAAAACAGCTAGATTGACAAACTAAATTAGATTCCCTAAAGCAGAAAGGAAATTTGTCCAAATTTGCATATAATTATTATATCTGAGGCGCCAAATGGAGAAATGGTAAGACCATCTCTGTTGCTGGAATTGCATAAATGTATTTGTGTTAACATGGTGCAGGAGAATATTGATATTTTGAGTTGATAAGCTGATAAAAGCTTCTTGGGCTTCACAATTCAAGCACAGCATTTCACTTGACTGTAATTCACAACTCTCCTGCAGGCTGAATATTTTATACACAGAGTTAAATACTCAAAGTATTAAATGCAATATATTTCTGACAGTATAATTTGAAGCAGAAAACTTCCATCACATTTACATACTGCTGAACAGATGGGGTGCTCAAGCTTAAGGTATTAGATGAGAATAAGTAAAGGAAGGCATATTGTTGGCCTTGTCATGGAAGGGGAAAGCAATAATTTGTGAGCTGCTATTCTTTCCTGGAAGTCTCCTATGTTCTTTCAAAACAAACACTGCATCTTTATACTACAAAGCACTTAATTTTTAAATGTTAAAAAACCCCAGAAGCTCAGGGGATTAAAATACATGTATTCATTGAATTAGCCCAAGTTTATTGATCCCATCCTTTTACATTTTCCATATTTTAACACATATTTTTCCTCTGTTGGGGTAAATTACAAATTATATGCAACATTTAGGGAAATTTACCTGGTAATTTCTCAGAACATGACTAGGCCTCATAACCAGTTAGTATGGAATTTCAGATTCAAATTCCATTTTTAATCTCCCTCTTTAGCCCAAACAACAAAAGTTTAAGTCAAATATTATCTTGGATTCTTAAATAAATATTTAAGTATGATTTAGAAATTGTCAGAGATTAACAAGTAAATTATTCTAAAATGTGGCAAAAATTGTAACTAATTCTAATAAGGAAAAATAAGCATAAAAATGAAAAGTAAAAATAATTTAGAATCAACCTTCCTGAGTTAATACAATGAACATAATAATATATTGTAACATGCAGAAATACAATATGCAATATGTAATATGTATATATATTGTAATCTACATCTGTCTATAGTATATACATACTGTATACAAGTAAACAACATGGATTTACATTGATGTTGGTAGAATCTTCCATCATACTTGTTTTTGCTTATCAATTATCAACTTAACATAATATTTAAAGTTAAAGACTGAGAGTATTTAATAAAGGTTGTCTGTCTCCCTTCATGCGTTTCATCTTCTCTATTTTTCCTTTATTTTTTCTTTCTTATTTTGCTTTCTGCTTCCTTCTCATGGCTTCGTCTAGGATAAGGTGAGTAAAGCACCTGCCCTGTGTGCGTAATTGAAGGGTGCACCAAACTCAGTAATCAAAGTAAATAATACTCTAATGCAATATTTTAAGAAAAGAACAAAATTAATATAAAAATCCATTATAAAATATCAAAATTTCAAATAAAGACTAGATTTGCCAGTACCATATGGAGCCATATTGGTGCCTGGGGCAAAAGGGAAGATCAGCAATGCTGATCCCATCTGATTATTCTGTTTGTTTGGCGCCCCCTTCAATTATGCACCTGAGGCAAATGCCAAATTTGTTTGAGCCTAGCCTTTGCCTTACTCTGTCTTTCTTGCCTTACTTCCCAGCTGTCTAGACAAAAAATGCAAAATAAGTACATACAACTGATAATTTTGCCAAACTTGAAACATAATTCTACATGGCATCCTTCCCTAATCAAAATGATAGGTCTCAGTTACATAAACATACGAGACTGATAGCATTTAAATTGAATTGAAAATTACTGAAATTGTTCTTATAAAGTATTTTACTGGGAGCCTTTAAAGATAGTGAATAAGTTGTGCCACCCAGAATATAAGAAAAATATATAAATATCTGGTCTCTTTAAGAGGAACACTATGAGGACTCAGGCTGAGACATTTGGGATCTAAATTCATGAATAATCTGATATTGATTTCTATGAAATATTTTAGTCATTCAATTTGGAAAGAAAGATTAAGAATCAAGCTTGATTCTGTAGAGATGGAGGGATACAATGATGAATCATGTATGTGTTCTGACCCCAAATAGTATACAATCTAGAAGGATAGACAAGCAAAGACAGTTACAATATTAAAAGGAAACCATTTGTGGAGATGGATATATTGTTAAAAAAGTTTAATGGAGGAAGAAAATATTTTAGGAAAGACGTCATAGTACAACTGAGATATCTTGAAAATGAAGAGCCAATGGACAGAAAAAGAAGGCAGGCAGAGGAGTGCATTCCTGATGGAAGGAAAGAAATGAGCAATACCTGATATGAAAGAACACTGCGGGGTATGAGAGAAAGCCAATAACTTGGTTTGATAGTAATGTAAGGCATGTGAAAGGGAAGATACCCAAATCAATACCGAATAGGTGTTATTTAAGTAATGAATGAGTAAATGAATACTGAAAAACAGAATAATACTAACGTATAGAGACATTTGAATGCTAGCATCAAAAATTTGCACTAAAGTGGAACACTTACAGGCTTTTGAGAAAAGATGGATCACTTTCAGTGCTATGCTGTGGAAAGATGAATTTGCAGGAGGGGGCCAATTAGTTAGTTATTTCTGTAGTCCAGGAGGATGGTAATAACGACATGAATTACTAAATTGGAAGTAGAAAGTGAAAGGAGGGAATAAATTGGAGAGATGTGGCAGAGGCAGGATTGATAGTTAAAGCTATTAATTGGCTCTAGTAAGAAAGATGAAGGCAATGAAAATAACTCCTAAATTTCTAGCTTGATGAAAGGGAGGGCAGTGATGCTTTTAACAGAAATAAGGAATACAGAAAGATAAGCATCAACTTGCAAAGAAAGGCAATTAGTTGAGTGTTAGACATATGACTGGCAGGAGCACTGACAGGACATCCAGGTGGAGACGTACAGCAAGCAGATAAGTATTGCTTTGTTCCTAAAATGTAAACGATGTCACAAGGGGGGAAGCAACATTTGCCACTTGATATGCCCCATCACTTAACCTCTACTTTTCAATCAATTGCATGTAAGGAGCAAAGAGAGGGAAGGTTTTGTTCCTTAGTATTGAAACATTCAAGACAATCTCTCTCTCTCTCTCTCTCTCACACACACACACACACACACACTCCTGGTAGTATCAGTTAGGGTGATCAAATATTTTAGATTACTTTGATGCACCCGAAGCCCTGGATTCCTAAATCCTCTAATTCAAAGGCAACATAATAAAGTGAGTGGCTTGCTTGGACTAAAATTCAGCCTACGCCACTGGGTCTCAAATGTTAGATGCATTGGAATCACTTGAAGAGCTTATTAATAGACAATGCTCTAGTCCCTCCCCAGGAGTCTCTGATTAGGTAGTTCTGGGGTGGGATCTAAGACTTTACATTTCTCATAGGTTACCAAGTGGTGTCAATGCAGCTGGACCAGGAGATCACTGGCTTAAGACCAGGGCTTTTAAATAGTACCCAGAAGAGTGATTCTCAGAAGATAATCTGTGAACAATGTTTATCAGAATCATCTGTATTGCTTATTAATTTAATTCTTGGATCCCACCCCAGACTCAGTGTATCTTGATACTGTGGTTTGGAGGTTTGAGAATAAGCATTTTGGACAGCCTCACTAGATAATTCTTAATAGCATATAAAGTTTGAGAACCACTCAAATTGTGATGTGAATTTTAATTAGTTTTGAGAGGACATTACAGACTTAAGTTTTTTAACCGTGATGGAAAGTGCAAGTGACCAGAATTAAGAGATGTGGGCTGGAGACATAAATGTTGACACTAATTAGCTGTGTGGCCTTAGGTAAATCACCTAACCTTTTTAGGTGTAATTTTCTCATCCATAAAACAAAATGATTAATCTAGAAGTTCCCTGCAGTCCTTTTCAGCTCCATAACTGTGATGAATTCTGGGAATTGCAATGGCAGAGTTAAACATTCCCAGAGTTTAGGAAAACAAATTATTCTCAATTGGATGTGTCAGAATAACATGAGTTTTTGTTCTGTTGAACTATACACACTTCCTTCCCCCATTCTGACTTGCTTCTTTTGCGGGGGGCTGGTTGGTAGGTTATTGGTCTTTTCTATCTTTGAGAATCACTACTGGGATGAGACATATTTGTGGGATAGATTGAGTCTTACCTCTCAGGAATGCTGATCTTTATATGATAAGCAAGCACAACCCAATTTTTATTGGAGCATATGGTGAAGATGATAGTCATTCAAGTTTATTTGCCAAAATAGTGCCTCTTAAAAATGCATACTAAGATAGAATTTAGATTTACATGATTTCTATCCCATACCCATTAGGATGGCTACTATAAAAAACACACAAAATAAATGTTGGTGAGAATGTAAAAAAAATGGATCCCTTGTGCATTATTTGTGTGAAGGTAAAATGGCGCATCCATTATGGAAAACAGTAAGGTGGTTCCTTAAATAATTAAAACTACAATTGCCATTTTGCCTAGCAGTTCCACTTCTGGATATACACCCAAGAAAACTGAGAGCCGTTATTCACAACAGCCAAAAGGTAGAAGCAACCCCTGTCTATTGATAATGAATAGATAAATCAAATGCAGCATATATGTGTGTGTGCATATATGTATATACATATATATATAGTATATATATAAAATGCAGGATATATGTACACACACATATATATACACACATATATACACAACAGAATATTATTTAACCTTAAAATTGAAGGAAATTCTGACACATGCTGCAATGTAGATGAACCTAGAGGACATTATACTAAGTGAAGAAAGCCAGTCAAAAAAGGACAACTACTATGTGATTACATTTATATGAGGTATCTAGAATGTTTAAATTCGTAGAGACAGAATTGATTGCCATGGCCTTGGGGGGAGGAGGGAATGGGAGGAGGGAATTTTTAGTGGGTACAGAGTTTTAGTTTTGCAAGAAAAAGGGCTCTGGAGATGGATGGTGGTGATGGTTGCACAATAATGTAAATGTATTCAATGCTACTAAACTGTACATTTAAAATGGTTAAGATGGTGAATTTTATGTTACATACATTTTATAATTTTAATAAATAAAATTTAAAACATCAATAAAAATTTTTCTTGAAAAAATGAACTTTAAATATTAAAGCTATGAATATGATGTGCTTAGATCATATTACAAGCCAATTTTTATCACAGAAAAAGAGAAGCTTTATCTTTAGCTATGGAGTTTTTTAAAACCTAGTCTGCACTTTTGGACTCCAGTATTTAATGTTATGTATAATAGGAGAAATAAAGGAATAATGGAAGCAGCCAGTTATTTTCTACAAAACATAAGCATGGTTTTATATTGTAATATATTTATTTCCCCCAAACACTATCAAGACATTCAAATTTTATTTATTTTATTATCTCCCAGGCAAAGCTGGCGCCAGATAGCAGAGCCCTAAAGGATTCTGCAAGAAATATTGATTTAAAATGAGAAAAATAATAGAGTTATGGATATTTAACAAGAAAGGAGGAATTTATAATCAGAAGCTTTAGTGCCTAAGATGACAATTAATCTGAGAAATGTAAAAGCAGAAAGATATGCTAATAGTCATGGCATTTATATTTAGTCAGAGAATTGAATTTAGCAGTTGAAAAGGAGAAAATTGTAGAACACTGAACACATAGAATGAGAGGAGAGGGAGGGCCCTTTTGAGGATATAAAAGAATAGTCAGGGACTGGGAGTGACTGAAAACAAATGAAACTTACGTACGTATAACATACATATATACTAACGTGAAAGATGTTTTTGACAAAGAAATTGAAAAAGATAAGGGCATGAAAACATTTTATTTTTAAAAAAGTCAAAATGGAAATTAAACAAAAATTGTATTCATATGTGACTATTTGCATATGTGTGATTTTTGCAGATGTCTCCTGTTTATTTTATTTTATTTTTATTTTTTATTTTTGAGATGGAATTTAGCTCTTGTTGCCCAGGCTGGAGTGCAATGGCACAATCTCAGCTCACCGCAACCTCCGCCTCCCAGGTTCAACTGATTCTCCTGCCTCAGCCTCCTGAGTAGCTGGGATTACAGGCATGTGCCACCATGCCTAGCTAATTTTATATTTTTAGTAGAGACATGGTTTCCCCATGTTGGTCAGGATGGTCTCGAACTCCTGACCTAAGTAATCCACGCGCCTCAGCCTCTCAAAGTGCTGGGATTACAGGTGTGAGCCACAGTGCCCAGCCATTGTCTCCTGTTTAAAGAAATGCTGAAATTTAATGGAGGTAAACTCTGAGGGTAAAATTGGAGACTAAAATAATTTTTAAATTATGGTAGGTATATTAAGTTCATTTTCTCATAGCTATAAAGAAATGCCTGAGACTGGGTAATTGATAAAGAAAAGAGGTTTAACTGACTCACAGTTCTGCATGACTGAGGAGGCCTCAGGAAACTTACAATCATGGAGGAAGGTGAAGGGGAAGCAGGCACCTTCTTCACAAGGCAGCAGAAGAGAATGAGTGTGAAAACGAGGAAATGCCACTTTAAAACCGTTAGCTTGGCGAGAACTCACTCACTATCATCAGAACAGCATGGGAGAAACTGCGCCCATGATCCAATCACCTCCCACTCCCACCTGGTCCCTACCCTGACACATGGGATTACAATTTGAGATGAGATTTGGATGGGAACACAGCGCCAAACCTTATCAGTAGGATTATAATTTTTAATTTTTGGTATTTACCCAACAGAAAAATTTTAAAAAATGTATATGCATTTTCCAATTTGGGAAGTAACTTTGAGAGTAAGAAGTAAACCAAGGCAATGCCTTGGATATTTATTGGAATACTAAGTTTGAGAATATAATGCAAGCAGTGGGAAACAAATGCATCAATCTATTCTTTTTCATCCTGGGGAACTAGAAAGTTGGAAAATCCTTTGGAGAATTTTTTCACTTGAGTATGAGGCTGTGTGTTAAGTCAGGACTAACAACATAGGCTTGATGTTAGGGTCTCCGTGTTAAGGACTCCCACTACAGTCCTCTGCAGTTTCCTAGGAAGCATTTTCTCTCATAAGCTAGTAAACAGTTTGAAATTAGTGTCCAATGACTCGCTGAATATTCATTCCAGAAAAAAATCTTAGAATTCAAAAATTCTGTTTCCACAATTTTAAAATATGGAAGAAAACTAAGTTCAAAGTGGCTCTCTATTCTGCACAATCGAGAAATTTCTTTCAAATACTTCTGTTATTCTTTTTACATCTTATTGCTCATCTAGTTTGAATTATTATATTAATGTCCACTTAGTGAGTTCCAATGACACATGGCCCAGTAGGTGTCTTTGTTCCACAGGCACCTTCCTCCCCCACCACTTTATTGCAGCACCTTCTCTTCCAACTGCAATTGCTTTTTGTTTCATGCACATACTATGCTCTGCTCACCTTCATGCCTTTGCTTAGGACATCTCCTCCCTATCCCATTTATTGTTATTTCTATGTTACCTAATCAAATACTACTCATTCTAAGTTTAATATCACTTCCTTTAGGAAGTCTTCACTGTTCTGAAGTCGCATCATCCTTCAGGCTATGCTAGGTTCCCTTTCCCTGTGTTCTTCCAATGTCTTGTACAACTCTCTGTGGGGTAACTACCGTTCTGCATTTTACTTAGCAGCCACTGAATAAATGTTTGTTGATTAAAGGAATGAGTGAATGAATAGATGAATTAGAATTGAATGTAGCTAATTAAAAGAAGAATTGGAGCAGATCTGGCTTTCATCATGAATTAAATCACTATGGAGAAAAAGCAACTTTAAAAGAATATGCTCTGTCAACAGCAGGTTGGTAGTATCATCTTTATGTACATAAGACAGCACTTCACTGTTTCATCAGCATCCAGTATAATTCATAGAATTTGTATATATATACACACGTATTTTTTCTTGGTATCTGGAAAAACATGTTTGTTTGTAGTATTTGTAGTATGATTTGTCTGCTGTAAAACTTGACACATTGTAACTTACGTAAAATTGCTTATGACGACCTAAGAAGTCTTCACAAGCAATTTGTACATGTGTCACAGTGATTCCAGGTTTCTCCTTTTGTTTTTGAGAAAACATCTAATCAAGGCTGATTTTGATTTCAAATATCCATGAGTATTGTTAAAAACAAAAATAAGTCTTAATAATAATTAAAAAAAATCCAACTCTACTATTAAAAATGCATTAGCACAGCTGCTGGAAATGATCTCTACATTTTTTAAATTCTCCCACTGTGCCGTTCTCTTCTTTCATTGTGTGATGACTGACACGGACCTAAAAACTCTGATTTCTAGGGAGCAGAAAACATGCCAGTGGTATCTGAGCTCTCAGCTGCAGGGTGTAGTACTGAAGTGAATCATGTATTTGTTGGAATCATTTAGCAAAAGGGCAAATGTAGCAAATCCACTGCTACCTCCAAGTCCAGTGGTATGACAGTCCAGGCTTGGCGTTTTCATAGAACCAAAGCTGTGGAGTTTGTTGTCTTGTTTTTCCCCAAGCCATTTTCAGTTTGCTTACTTATTTCTCTAATAAGGGCCTAACCCAGATTTTGAGGTCATATACCTAGTCAGTATATTAGCAAGTCGCTCACTAAACCTCCAATTAGTCCTCACCCTCCTTCTGCTGCTGGCTCATTAATTGTCATCTACTTGGGCATTTTTACTCAATGACAAATGATGCTTACAGCTCTAGAAGGAAGGGGAATGGAACGAGCAGAAAAGAGGCTATGGCCGACATGCAAGATTAGGACAAAGTATAGGTGAAGCTGTGTAACAGTTGAAATCTGTTTTCTACTCACAGCCTTTTTTCCTTTGGGCAACGTGGTGCAGAGTTGCTTCATCCTTAAGTCTAGCATGTATCAGCTGCTATCTTTCCCAGCCTCACTCAGCTGTGGGAAGCAATGCCCTGAAGACTTTCAGCTGCTGGTGAGATTGCTGTGAGTCAGGCTTCCACTGCCATTGTCAGGGATGAAGAGGGACCTCATGCTTCAGTAAGCGCCTGGCAATATGCTCACCCCTCCTGCCACCCCACTCTCATCAACACAATTTGCCTAGAGTCTATGTTGGTCCTGGATTCCTAAATGCTGCCCTCATGGAAAGTCTGAAATTTCCAGATGACGCTTTAAATCTCACTGATATGGATCTGCACATCCCTTGATTTTGACCAGTTTTCCTATTCCTCTACAACTCTCCAGGTTCTTCTACAACTCTCCAGGTTCTTCTACTCTGCTCTATGAAACCTTATTATCCACAGGATCTGTATATCTAGGGAGGTCATACAATTTGTTGTCATAATGATAATACTCTTGAGAGTGAGTGGGAATACAATTAATAACACTGGGACAAGTGGCAAAATCGAGACTGTCCCAAGCAAACTAGAACAAATAATCACCTTACCTACAACCTCCATTTGTTTTTTGAAATTTCCTTTTACTTTATTTTGCTAAGTAGAATGTACTTATCTTCTGGGGATACTGCATTGCCTGTGGTCTTGTGGTGGTTATTTTTTTTCTGCTACAACACTCATACCACTGGGACAGGATCTGGGGTTGGTATCCTCCTTGTCCCTCAAACCATTTCTAGACCCTTGTCCCGAAAATTCTCCAACCTTGAAGCTTATGTTATCAGACTTTACTGCCTGCCACTCAGTGTTACTGTGGCCATCTACTGACTCTGCATCAGTCCTCTAACATTATTTGAATATTTTTATCACTTGACTTTCTGTCACTCTCCCAAATAGGAGTTCCGTGTTTCTTCTTGGCGATTTGATTATTCACATAAGCATCTCTTTCCAGTACTTGCTTTTTCAGTCTCAATAATTCTTCTCCTCCAAAGATTTTTGTCTTTTCTATTACCTCAGCCAATAAATCCCATGTCATATCAATTTCAATGACTGTATTATTTTCATCATTTCAATTTCAAACATGTCATCTCAGAACAAGCTTCATGTTACTTCCAATTTTATCCTTCTTGTTTGCTGATTCCAAGAATTCCAGTCCCATTTAGGCCCGCAATGCATTGTTCCTGCCATCCTTTTCATATCCTCAATTCCCTTTTGTCATTGCTTTCCGGTTATATAGCACAGATTCCATGATTCATAACAATAATTACTTTTGTTTTGCATGTCCTCCCAATTTCCTTGCTTGCTCCTATTATCTTCTATCATACTCTTCTGAAAACAGTAATTCTGGTGAAATATATTCTTTGTGGACTTCACACTTCTACTCAGTCAGCTAACGATGATGACTAGAGAAAAAACTCACAATCATGCTGACTGGTCTCAATGTATAGTCATGACCACTGATTACAAACCTCTTTAGTCTTACCTAGAAAGTTTATCACAGTTTAGTAGTCTACTATCTCTTCCATTTTCCAGGACAGCCATTCCTATTTTCTCTTTCTTCAAATCTCCAGAAAATCTCTTTCCTGCTGCTTACACTTTGGTGATGACTTTGGTTCCTGTTTCTTTGAGTAAATATAATACAAGCAGTCAAGGATGAACTTCCTTATGCTCTTACCACCACATCTTCTAACTTATTTCCTTCTCTCCTCTTACTAAGTCTGTGGACTGTGCTTCTAAGTCCAAACCCTCTACCTGTGCACCAAGAGGCCATAACTTATCTCCTAATCAAAGAAAGTTCTCCAGCAATACTGCAGTCTTTTTCCTGCATCATAGGTTTCCTTCGCTTTATTGCATCCTTCTATCAATACACAGATACTGTATATGTCTTCTTTCCAAAAAAATTCCCCAAACTTGACATCCTATTCCAGAAACCCCTCTCATTACTGAGCATTTTCTTTCAGCAAAATTTCTTTAAAAAGGAGTTATTCCTTTAAAAAGAACTATAGTGTCTACTTGTTAGTTTTACTACAGTTATCAGCAGTGCAGTGTCACTCCTCCAACATGGCTTGAAGATTTTATCACTTGGCTCTCTGTCACTCTCTCAAATACTAGTACTGTGTTTATTCTTGGTGATTCAATTATTTGTATAGGCATTTCTTTCCAGTACCTGGTTCTCATAATCTCCTTTTCCTAGTCTCATAATCTCCACATCCTCTCTTTTACTTCTTTTCTTTTCTCCAATCTTTCTCTAATCTCTTCTTCTACTCTACCAGGCCTGTTGTTGTCAGGTCACCAGTGAATCCTGGTTTCCAAATCCACAATTAATTCTTAGCATTCATCATCCTTTATCATGAGCATCATTTGACAGACAGTTGATCTTCTGAACTTCTTGAAATTCTTCTTTTCTTTTGGTTTTGAAACTACCACTCACTCTCTCTTGTTTTCCATCCTACCTCACTAGCTGATAGTTTCCTGATGCTTTGTTATGCGCTCTCTATCTCTGCCTCCTCTAAATATTAAATTATGTTTAGATTTTTTTCTTTTCTAGATATACTCACATCCTCAGTGGCCACATCCAGCCTTGTGGCCTTAAATACAAACTTTGCCTGCATAATGAGTAAGTATTTCATATTAACTACCATGCCGAGACAAATTCTCATTTGACTTATCAAACCTACTCTTGTCGTGGTTTTCTCAATCTCAATAAATGCCAACTTCATCCCTCCACCTACGTAAGCCAAAGACATTGAAGTCGTCCCTAACTCCTCTTTTTCACCCCACATTCACTCTTTTAGAAAATTTTGTCAGTGTTACCTTCAAAATAGTTTAAATTTAATCCCTTCTCATCACTTTCACTATAATCACTCCGGTCCACTCATCCTTATGTCTCACTTGGATTATTACAGTGGCCTTCTCACTAAGCTTGCCACTCCCACCCTTGAGCCCCCTGGTCTCCCCATAGCATCTAGAGCAGACTTTTAAAAAGAAGTTACCTTGTGTCATTGTGTCACTCATCTGCTCCAAACTCTTCACTGGTTTCTCATCTCAGAGTGACCAAGGTCATCAAAATGACTCACAGAATATTATATCAGTGATTGTCAACCCTTATTGTGAATCAGAATCACTTGAAGGAATGTGAGAAATTCAGCCACCTTCCATTTGCCAATTAAGATATAATTAGGACTTTAGTGGGGCCCAAGCACCAGCCTTTTCAATGGCCTCCATCCTGCCCACTTCCCACTTACCTGCCCCTCCATCCCCTAACCCCATCTCTGTGCACCCTGCTCCAGCCTCACTGATCTTCTTGACATTTCTCTCCAGCAAGCCAAGCTAGCTTGTGTCTCAGGAATTTTGTAATGAGCATTCCCTCTGCCTGGAGCACTTCCTGTTCCCTCTCTCCCAACTATATGCATGGTTCACCCCCTGTCCTCTTTCAGGTCTCCATTCAAATGTCAGTTTCTCAGAGAAGTATTTCCCAACCACCCAATATGGGATGGCAACATCCTCTTCATGCTCTGCTTTTTTTTTTCATTCTTACCTTTCCAATTTTTCTTTAGAGCCCACATTTATGCTTGTCTGTTATCTCCTCTTCACTACAATATAATCTCCATTTAGGCAGGAACTTTACCTGTTCTATTATACCCTCCAATGCCTAGAACAGAGCCTTGGAAACAATAGGTATTCACTGAATATGTGTTGAATGAATATGTAAAATAGCAGGTTCAAGTCCACTTAGTTTTTCAGCCAGAGCTGAATAAAACTGGGGTAGGCTTACTCACTAGTTCATAGGGTCTGGAATTTGTCTTCCTGCCGCAGTCTTCTAAAACCCATGACATTGGCTCATATTGATATGACCAATTTTTTGTCTTGGCTTCCATTTTAATACATCACTTTTCCAGCTAGGATTAGAGCTAGGCCCTGAAGTCCAGTGGCTTGGCTGCAGCCCTGATGCCCACTTTGGAGCTTGTGAGTTCCCCCCAGTAATAGCACCCTTTTTCCCATATTGCTCTCAGACTTCTACAGACAGACAGCCTTATACATTAATGCTATCTTTATGACTGAATACTGCTGGTGCTGGCACCACTGCTGACTTCCCTGTTACTATGTTATCCATTTGAGCGTACATATCCCCTAGGAATTTCATAGTCTGAAGTATTATTCACTTACAAATTCTATCCTACCAATCCTGGTTTTATTCACTGCTCTAGTGGTCTTCTATGCTGAGATTCTAGAACGATTTGTTTTTTTTTCCCCAGGAGTTATAATAGATTAAAGGAAAGTGAATATCGCCCTCATAATAATCAGAGACTTCCCTATTTTAGTACTCCATATGATCCTTAATCTCTGGTCAGATCCTTACCTGCCACCTGGAAGTTTCTACATCTACTCTCAGAAGCTATATCTGTTTATGTCCTAGGCCCTTCTAAAATAATCTAATAGACTAAATTCCACTAATGTGCTAATGCCAATAACTGCTCAAAGTCACAGTCTTTTAAGATGTATTTGGGTTTTAAGAGAAATGAACTTCTCATGATGTAATTTCAGAATGTTGCTGAGTCACCATCATGGCCTCCTAACTGGCTTCCAGCTTCCATATTGCCATCTTCCATTTGTCTCAGTACAATAGTCATACGATTTGCCAAAATATGTTATCATGTTGCTCTTCAGTTCAAAACCATCCTGAGGTTTCATATCCCACATAGAGAAAAAGTCACCTTAGAATGTTCTAGACAGTCCTGCATTAGCACAACTCAACTTTAACATGCATATGAACCAGCTATGGATATTGTTAAAATGAGATTCACATGTAGAAAGGCTGGGATGGGGCATGAGAGTCTATATTTTTAGGAAGCTCTCACGTGATTCAGACACTGCTAGTCCACAGGACTACACTTTGCATTGCTAGACCCCACATGATTCATCTTCTCTCTACCTTCAGACCTTTTACTTCTTGACCTTGTTGCACTTCTGGTATTATTCCTTATTTCTGAAGCCATACTGGCCTCTTTCATATTCTTGGAACATGTAGGCATGCTTCTACCTCAGGGCCTTTGTACTGGCTGATCCTCTTTCTAAGAACACTTTACTCAGACATACACACACTCTCCCCTCTCCAACCTGCTTAAAGTTTTTATTCAGATGTTACTTTCTTAGTGAAGACTTCCCTGGCTACCTGATTTAATAAAGCAGATTACCTTGCTTCTCAGTATTTCCCATCCTCTTCTCCTACTTTATTTTTTGTCCTTAACAATTCTCACTACTGAACATACTTGTTTATTGTTTATACCTACTATAATGCAAACTCCATGAAGGCATTTGTTTTCATTTCTGTCCATCCCAGTGACTAATGTACTGCTTGACACGAAGAAGGTGCTCAATACATAATTGTTGAATGAATGCATAAAACATGTAGTTGCATGTTAAAAATCATATTTTTTCTACTTATGCAAAAGGTCTTGGTTGAAACAAGGCAGAAAAAAAATCTGTTCTAGTTTACTTAGGGTAGTTTGATACTAAGGATAGCAAATCAGAACTCATCTACTTGATGCTCATTTACACAGATTTCTTTGGTACAAGCTGAATCAAGATAGTGGATGAGATCAGTATCTACCTTTCAGTAAGAGAAACTTAATGAGACTAGTAGCACAATTAAGAATAAACAAAGACGGAGACATTAATGGAATCTATTTAAAGTTATAGATTGTGAGGATGGTTTTTCTCAGTGATTCAGTCTTTCCTGGAAGGCAGTTACCATATATATATCCATATATATATATATTGTGTGTGTGTGTATACATATCCATATATAGTGTGTATATATATCCATATAGTGTGTGTATATATAATATACATTATATAATATATACATATATACACACACACATATATGGATTTATGGATTCTTGCTCAAGATATTATAGAAGAAGTGTGGCCTTTTGTGAAATGTTGACCTAAAAGACCTCTGATGTCTTATCTGCCTGTATAAGTTAGAAATCAATGACAGAGAATAAAAAGCTGCTGTGTGAAATGTTCAAGACTCGTTTCTTGAAGAAGAATACACAACTGCATTTCATGTGTCATAGTTCTCAATTTCATGAAACTCCAATGAACTTTATCAGGTGAAAAGGTTATTATTTGTTTGTTGGTTGTTTTGTTTTTTAATAGAAACTGGCCAAGACCTTGTAAACTTGAACCAAAATACGTACTATTATTAGCTGTTCTCTGCCTAATCAATTGTCAGCTGTTTCTAATTTGGGTTGAAAGAAATACATAGTACAAACAAATTTCACTTAGATATTTTCTATTATAAATTCATTCAGAAGGGCATTTTCACTAGCCCTCTAGTAAATCAGAAAACTGAATAAATATGATATAATAAATACTTGAGGACTTGATTTGCAGTTTCAAACTCATTAGCCCTCCTTATCAGCAGACGAAGAATAGAAATTATTCTCTACCTCTTTTATTGAATCTTTATTTTATTATATCACAACTTTACATGAAGGTTAGGAAATATTAAACAATAAAGCTTTATGATTACAAATCCCTCACATATACATTATCTCAGGTAATCTTCAGGGCCATCTTATGAGAAAGATTTATGGCTCTACTCATACTACTTATTGATGCTTTATATTTATTATCTTATTTAACCTTGACAAAAACTGTGTGAGGTAGAATTCTTATCTTCATGATGCAACTCCCAAGGCCCTGAGATTTTAAGTAACTAGTTATGTTTATCCATTTTATTTTAAAAATGAGCTGGATTCAAACCCAGGTTGATGTGTCTATCAATACCATGCTGGTGGGAGAAAATAAAATTAAATTTCTGTGGAATAATACTGTATAGAATGAGGTTATAAAGGCACAGGGAGCTTTGGCTCCTAAAATGGAATAGAAATATGAACTATAAATTTCTATTCATATTAATCATCAAAAAAATTCATTTTTAACAGACATTATAAAGGAATGTAACTTATCTTCAAAGCCATTTAGTATACTTATTCTGAACACAAATTCATTAACATGCTATGAGTACCTGGTAAGCCTTAAAATGTCTACCCTCCTTCTCCCTTCCCCAAAAATACATGTTCATTTGCCCACTTGGATCCATCCCTCAACCCCACACCCCATTAACTGGGAGAACCATGCTGAAACTCCAGGAGCCAATGGTTCTCTTGAGAAAGCCAAGAAATATTTTAGAATCAATAACTGAGTTCCAGAAAATGGGGTATAATCAGGGCAAAGAGGATAGAGGCCATTGCTAACATCTCCAGGATATTCACTTCCTTAAAGACATCATTAATACTTGGAGAAAGGTTTATGTTAGCATTATCAGCTCTCAGAAGAATGGTATCAATATGGTGACTGCAAGAATTACTAGGCTGACTCTAGGGACCATAGTAGTAGCAGTGGCAGATAAAGGGTGCTAGATGAAAAAGCAGAGACTAATGCTGAAACCTGTCACAGAATAATTTTTATAGTCATCAAAATATCCTCTAACATGATATTATTGAGTTTGCCTTTAGAACAGGAAACACAGACTTGGAGTCCAAATTATTCTGCAGTGGGAGGTCAGAGAGAAAAAGTGTATACTACTATTGCTGCTATTACTGACATTCATTCCTGCATTCTGTAATTATTTATTAAATGTCAACAACAATTTTCACTAGGTTAGTCACTAGAGATGATTTTAAGAAAAAACAGTCAGATATCTCATTGAGGTTGATAGGGTTTGAACTGCTTCTGTATATATGTTTATAAACTACAGCTCAGAGTAAAAATAGCTTTAAGATTTTCACATAAAAAAGTCTTTCTATGCCTTTTTAATACAGATAGTTATAGAAAAAGCAAGATGTAAATAAAGATTTTCACATTTGGAAATAGAAACAGACATCTGTAGGAACCTTATTTGTTGACAAGATTAACTTTTACTTCCAGATAACTTCACATAAGCACAACTAAAGATAACGGTTTAATCTAAAAACAAGTGCAGTGTAGAAAATACCCTGAGTCATTTAAAAGAATCAGATAACTTGAATGATATTTGGAATTGGATTTCTAAAAATCTTTTTAGACTTCATGTTTGTTAAGTCCTTAACCCTTTTCTGAACAAAATACCAGTGTGTATATTTGATTTTGGAATTCAAATGGAAACTGATCTGTTAGACACATTACAGAGGACTTTGAATTTCCTTTCTGGTGTCATCAGCCATTTAAAAAATCTTCTTTAAATCAATATAAGATGTAATTTAACAGGAAATTCTCTGTCAGCATTAAAGATTAAAAAAAAAAAAATCTCAACTTCGTAATTCCAGCATGGGAAACAAAATGGTAAGGACTATTAATGGACAACCATGGACATTACCTTTTGAATGCCTGCTTGGGACTCCAGAACATTGTTCTCCGATCCGTTGCTTCGGTTGATCATCCGCCACATTTGGGAATACATGCTATCCCTCTCAAAAGGATTCAGTCCTTTCATGCGGACATGCTCATATACTGCAGAGTCTAGGACTGTGCCATAAGGGATTTCTGTTTGCTTGGAAAGGTCCTGGAGAGACCTTGATTATTGGGAGAGAAGAGAGACACAAGAGACAGTACTGAATATTTTCAAGTGGGAATAAAGTTAAAAGAAAAAAAAAGGCAATATGTGTGCAAACATACATCAAATTGCTTTTCTTGTTTTGTTGTTTCCTAATATTAGGATACAATGTGTAAGAAAGAAATTCCATCAAAGACAAGTTAAATCAGACTGCTAGTCTTAGTCATATGCTAATTTAGTAATTTTAAAAAAATTTCAATATGTTATAAGTATTAGTTCTACATTTCTTTAGGTAGCAAGGCTTATTTTTTAAATTATAGAATTTACATAAACAACATGCTTTGAGGTCAAATGTAGTCTTAAAAATTAGTAGTTATGATAGTCGTTATTTATTGAATACATACATATCAGACAATTGATATATATTATCCTCACAGAAATGCCTCACATAAATAATTATTTGACCTACTTTATGGATGAGGAGACTTAGGTTGAGAGAGTAAGTGACTTGATCAGTGTGGCATAGTCAGTGAATGCAAGAGCTAGAATTCAAATGTGGGTCTGTCCAGCCCCAAAGATCACAGTATTTCCAATGCAAGATGCTGGTTCTTATTTCTATATTTCTTTTGCTATATTTGCTTTAGCATTGTGTGTGTGTATGTGTGTGTGTGTGTGTGTGCGCGCGCGTGTGTAGTGTGGAGGTGCGGGGAGTGCTTTCTATTTGGATGAGAATACATTTCATGTTTCTGGAAAGCTGAAAACATATTCAGAATAATGCTTCAAGATTTTTAAGTCAATCTTTTGAGTTACAGATAGCATCTACTTGTCCCAGGTTATCTGTCTCTAAATCGGTGGTCGATTTCCCTCCATTTGAGTTGGAGTCCCTCTATATTTTCCAGCTTAAAGAACCAGTTATCATTCCACTGGAACTCATTGAATTTGTGTAGGTGCCCAACTCTAATGACTGACATTTAAGAACAAATACTGTGCCTTTGGCATACTGTTAAAATCAGTTGCTGGTACAGTTACAACTCACTAACTTTTGGGAATGGGAACATGCTTTGAAACACTATACCATACTTCAAACAAGAAAGAATGCACACAGAACTATAACCATGAGCCATGAATCTCATGTAATGTATACCTCTGAACTTTTGGTGTGTTTCTAGATAGAGTTTGCTAATGATTTCCTGAGGATCTTTGCAACCAACACTAGCATTGGGCAAAGGCACTGGGAATACTCTTGCAGTTCACCAATCTCCATCATGTACAAAATTGTGTTGGAAACAATACATTATGGGCCATGTTTGTTAGAGGAATATTTGTGCCAATTTCTAATAGTAACTTTCAGCAAAATTTAATCTGCATTTTATTGAGTTTTGTTTTGTTGATGTATATTATTTACTCCATGGAAACTACTATGATAATTCCTCTTTGCTCTACACATCTGATGCATAAAATAATGCATTTAAATCATCCTATTTGAAGAGAAAGTGTAATTCTGGAATTTTCTGGAATATTCTAAACGATTAAATGAATTCTGCCATTTGTAAAAGATAAACTAAAGTGATAATGTAAATGAATAATTGAGGGTGAAAGCAAGAATAAAATGAGCCATATATAGTTAGGATGCAACTAAATAACAAAATGAGTGGACATTTACTTGCAGGACATACTATAATTATCTTGGTATATTATAACAATAAAAATTTTGTTTCGAGAGAGCAATTTACTGCTGTTTTCAGTAGTATCAGTAAAACTGTATTATAAACATGAACATTTTAAACATATATCCCTGTTTAGTGGAGGATACCCAAAAGTGGTAACACAGGAAGAAGAAACGGAACATATCTACACAAGTTATAACAATACTCATTTGTTCAGTTTCTATAAATACAAAGTTGAAGACCAGATGGTTGTACAGAGTACCATCTAGAACCTACAAGTCTATGGATGGAGAGAGCACATATTGCAGGTCACCAGACACCCTACCAGTACAAGGTTGGGCCCTTGGCTGTCTGGCAGTACTAGCAATCAAACTTAACTATAACCAGCAGAAGGTTTTAATTTAATGGAGGTGAGATCACAGTTTAGCACGATTTTTTTTCCAGTGCCTTCATTTAAATATATAAATGGTTTGCCCAAATAGTCACCCTGGCTAAATGCTGCTAAATAAATTAGTGCTCCTTCTTATCCTTCCATGAAAAGAAAACTGAAACCAAATATTAATATCTTTAATATGATCAGGTTTTTGTGACATAGCTTCGCCTTAAATATTAGCTTTACAGCCTGAAAAATCTAAGTTTTAATACAGTTTAGCTGGCGAAGTTGTTTTGTACACAATACATTTTTAGAGGAGTATCTTAATATATTGCCTATGTGAAGCTCCTGGTGTTACAAAAAAGGCAGTTTATATTCAACATACTTCACATTCAGAATAGCAGAGCATTTCGTAATTTAGAACAAAGGCATGTTCTCTCTAGTAGTTTGTGATATCAAGTGCAACTTATAAATTTGCCTTGAGACATATTTGCAATAAAACTTACAAGTTTTCTGATTCAGCATGTTCCATCATAGTACACTACGATAGCACCAAAGATGACAAAAATAAAATGACTGAAGCAAAATGAAGTGAACACAAATAGCTTATTACAGAATGAAAAGGCCATTTCAGGAGCCCAACATAGAAAGGAAGTAACTATTACAAGTGGTCACTTTGTTTTTTTCATACTAAGAAGAGTTTCGAACAAGATTAGCAGAAATGCTGTAGCCTATATTATGAGCCTCTAAAGGAAATATAGTAGGTTATTCAACAAATAGTAATCTTCAAAAACTTGTATCTGAAGGTCAAAATCTGAGTGCATAATATTTAGACATGCCCAATCATTGTTTTAAAATGTAAAACAATCATAGAATCATTAATAGGCACCTAATATATACATTAATTTACCATGGCAAATACTGACATTTCTTTTTTAACAATAGACATTTTCTCAGATGATAGAAGGAATGGGAAAATCAGCTGGGTGCAGTGGCTTTCACTTGTAATCCCAGCACTTTGGGAGGCCAACGCGGGTGGATCACCTGAGGTCAGGAACTTGAGACCAGCCTGTCAACATGGTGAAACCCTGTCTCTATTTAAAAAAAAAAAAAAAAAAAAAAAAAAAAGCTGTATATGGTGGCAGGCACCTGTAATCTCAGCTACTTGAGCGGCTGAGGCAGGAGAATTGCTTGAACCTGAGAGACGGAAGTTACAGTGAGCTGAGATTGCACCATTGCACTCCAGCCTGGGTGACAAGAGCAAAACTCCACTTCAAAACAAAAAAAAAGGAATGAAAAAATCTAGAGTACTCCAGATACTCCAGAGAAGCGTTATCTGTGAACATAGTATTAGTATGTATAACTCATACTGCGTTTCTCTACCTAACCACATATACTCATGTAAAAGTCAGTGAATGCTCACTATGAGAACCCATTAAACCTGAGCTCTCTTCTCTCAAACCCACACTCTCACTCATGCACACGGTAAAAAATGGGTGTCTATAGCTCTAAGTGGTGGATGATAAAAGAAATGTTTCGCTGCTCTAATCAGCCTTATCTTCTTGACACCTGACTGAGATTATTCTTTTATTCCTGCTACTGTTCTCCGATCAGACTAGCATCAAACTATGGGTACTGAACAATACTGAGAGCTTACAGGTAAGTTATATTTAGTTATCTGTATGAACAGTACATACACTGAGGAACTGTGTAATTTAGGGCAATTCTGTGAAAATAAATTTTTAAAATTTGAGTGGCTTTAGGTTTCTGTAAAATTCTTTCCAAACACTGAAACCCTTTTCAAGCATTTAAAATTAATTTGGGGCCAGGCACAGTGGCTCACGCCTGTAATCCCAGCACTTTGGGATGCTGAGGAAGGCAGATTACTTGAGATCGGGAGATTGAGACCAGCCTGGCCAACATGGTGAAACCCTGTCTCTACTAAAAATACAAAACTTAGCTGGGCCTGGTGGTGCACACTTGTAATCCCAGCTACTCACGAGGCTGAGGCAGGGGAATCACTTGAATCCAAGAGGCAGAAGTTGCAGTGAGCCAAGACTGTGCCACTGCACTCCAGTTTGGGCAACAGACCGAGACTCCCTCTCAAAGTAAAAAATAAAAACAATAAAATTGAATTAATTATTTAATATTTGATAGCCTATTAGTAGATATATTTGATAGCAATAGCTTTACCACTGAGTAGGTTAGATTTTAAAGTCAAGCATATCTGTCAAATCATTACTTGATCAGGTTTCTACTGTTTTTATATAAAGATTTTTATGTTGATGATTCCTCCTTCCACAATGTCCTATTGAATGATTTCTACTGGTATTTTTTTGTGGAATTTATCCCCACCCCCCAGCAGAGTCAGGTGATTCTTTATAAATCAGTCAGGTGATTCTTTATAAAATTTATAAAAATTTATAAAAATTCTGTTGAAGAAGAATTCATGCATTGAAATGGAATAAATAATGCATGATTTTCCTTCCAAGTATGAGATTGTGTGACTCTATGATACTAAATGGTCATTAATTTCTTCATAGTAAACTCTTTGGGACATTTATACAACTTTATAGTAATGAAATAAGGTAATATTAAATACGTTGCTAAAAACACATCTCTAAAACTGTCAACTAATTTTTTTTTAATCTAATGCCTAATCCATCTGTGGTAAACTTTCACTCATATTTTTTTCCTATTTTACTTTAACAAGAGAGTAGATGTTACTATCCACATAAAACTTAAATAACTCTCATAAACCTCTCTGCCCCTTCTCCATTTTCTTTGTCTTCTCAGATTAAAAACTACATTCAGCCTGGTTGTGTGGAATGCTCACCAACAACTGACAAGAGTGACCTGCCAGCCTGGCTTTGGGGAATTGTAAGTCTAATCCCATTTTCCATGGGATGGAACAAGTCAACTTAAGTTATCACATCAGAGGAGATTTCCCTTCACAGGGAAAAAAAAACGGAATGTGGCCGATAGGATAGGCACCAGATGCTTCAGGCAAAAGGGCTAACAGTGGAAAAGAGACAAATAGGGGTATATGACAAGCATCCTCCAACTCAGTTTAGGTTCCCCCTGATTCTCTTCCCAGTTTTCTCCTTTGGATGCTGATTTCAGGAACTGTCAAAGGACAGATACTATTACAGCCCTGAGAGCTCATTAGCAACCATGTAAAGAGCCTGCCTGTCCATTGGTTGTAGCAGCTGAGAGCTGTCCTCTGAAGTGCAGTGACAAGTTTTCCAGCACAAAAAGTGATCCAAAATGTAGCACTTAAAGGAACAACTAATATGCCGGGAGGGTGAGAATTAGTGTTGTTCAGACCCAAGAAGCAAGTCAAAGTGTTAGAAAATGGATTGGGGTGCTTGGTAAGGCAGGGCACCCCTAAGAGGTACTGCCAACAGCCCAGCACTGAACAAACTCTTCATTTCTAAAAGCATGAATTGTGAAAACATAAATATTTGTGTTTCAATCTTTAAGAAAATTATTTAAACTTCTCCAAAATGCAATTTCTTTCTCTATTAAGCAGGAGAACTAATACTTTCATATTAAGGTATCTAGAGGTTTGAATTAGATACTGTTTATAAGATACTTTCTTAGTAATTAGCTCTCTATGAGCACTCAATTACCAGTAGTTACAATTATTGATGTTATTATGATGATTACTATTACTTTGTTCTCCATTACAGTTTCTGGAATTGCTATATCCTTATTTCCTATCAATTGGATTCATTCTCAGCTAATTCCCTTCCTTACCTGTGGCTCTTTAACTTCCCCACCTCGTGTACTGTCATCAAGTTCTGTACATTTTACCTCCTAAATTTTGTAATTCTGTCACCATCTTTGCCTTTCCATGTCTAATAGCCTTGTCATTTCTACCTAGACTATTATTTTTAAGCCTTTTCCCTATCTCTGTTCTCACTCACCACTAATCCATTCTGTGGCACAGCTAAACTGTTCTTTCTGATATGCAGATCTGATCATACTGCTGCCTTGTTTAAGTATTGCCTGTGTACTTCACTGCCCTTTGAAAACAGTTTAAAGTCCTTAGCCTTCAAGTTCCTTCAAAAATTTGGCTTAAGTCTTTTCTATTTCTATTCTCAGAAACAACCTTTTGACTTATTCAATTTCACAGTATAAGCCAAACACCATTTCTTCATTCCTGGCTGTACCACAGGTGCATGTCTTGGTAGATGTCTTCTTGGCATAAGATGCTTCTTTGTCTACCTGGAGAATTCCTTCCTTTCAACATGAAACTTCACTCTCTTCAGTGCTCTTCTAACACTTGGAATATGTTCACATCTCAGCATTGTGTTTAGGAATTGTATTTGTTTATTTACCTCATTAGAATATAGATTGCTGGTTCCCCTGATTTTTAAAAAACTTCATCTTTGAAATCCAGACCTAATCCAGGGTCTGGAAAACAGTCAGCAATCAATGAAGCTTACTTGTTTATTTATTTATTTATTTATTTATTTTTTTGGAGGCGGAGTCTCGCTCTGTCGCCCAGGCTGGAGTGCAGTGGCCGGATCTCAGCTCACTGCAAGCTCCACCTCCCGGGTTCACGCCATTCTCCCGCCTCACCTGCCTAGTAGCTGGGACTACAGGCACCCGCCACCTCGCCCGGCTAGTTTTTTGTATTTTTTAGTAGAGACAGGGTTTCACCGTATTAGCCAGGATGGTCTCGATCTCCTGACCTCGTGATCCCCCCGTCTCGGCCTCCCAAAGTGCTGGGATTACAGGCTTGAGCCACCGCGCCTGGCTGAAGCTTACTTGTTTTATGGTGGTCTTCTTTACTAGAAAGATACTCATTTTGGGAAGTAAGCATTCCCCTGAAACTAGCATGGCATAATAACAGCATTTTAACTATATATTATTAGCCATTCTACAGCTGACTAATCATGGCCAGAAGTATTTCTAATTAAAAAATCAAAAACGAGGCCGGGCGCGGTGGCTCATGCCTGTAATCCCAGCCCTTTGGGAGGCCGAGGCGGGCAGATCACGAGGTCAGGATACAGAGAGTATCCTGGCCAACATGGTGAAACCCTGTCTCTACTAAAATACAAAACCTTAGCTGGGTGTGGTGGCGGGCACCTGTAGTCCCAACTACTCGGGAAGCTGAGGCAGGAGAATCGCTTGAGCCCAGAGGCGGAGGTTGCAGTGAGCCAAGATCGCACCACTGCACTCCAGCCTGGTGACAGAGCAAGACTCCATCAAAAAAATAAACAAATAAATAAAAAATCTAAAACATTTTAAAAGAAATATTTGGCAATTTCCTCCGTGACAATCAGCTGGGAAAGTTTTATCAAACCTCCAGTGAATTGCCTGTCATAACATTTTGCCACAAATGTAAAATAAATAAATTCAGAGGCAAGGCAAATAAAAAGAAAACCCAAACAATTAGGACCAAAAAATGTATTTTGAAAAGCTGAGGGTATTGTCCGTGATTCTGGTAGACATAGGACCTGGTACAAAGTAGAATGTTTGTTCCTGAAAAAGTTACTTATCTGAGCAGTGCAGACAGAGAAGATAAGGAGTACCTGAACTGAGTGATTTGTTCACTGAAATATTGGAAGCAAACTGAAATGGTGAAGAAAATTGCTTAATTGAAATGCTTATAAATATCTAAAAGAATTCATGATTTTAGTAGCTAAAGAAGAGACAAGCCGCAGAACAAGTCGAGGACAGTCACCTTTGGCAATGTTGAGGATTACTACAGAAAATTAAATTTTAGGATTGTTTTTCCTGGTTGAATATTTAGATAAAGAGGAAGAAGGAGAGTATGTATGCTCTATGTATGGACAAATGGAAAAAGCCTTCCACCTTCCTATTTGTGGCATAGTCAATGGCCACTTGTTCTTTGAGAAGCCACATTCCTATCTTAGTAGCTCCTTTTCCTTAGTGAAGTTTTCTTAATTACCTCAGACACCAGTTTGTAAAGTCTGATGAAATACAAAGATATCAAGAGTATATGGTGGGATAAAAAGGACTCCTGATATTTTCAAGGTAGCTTGGTCCATAATTTAGAGCTCCGTAAAAGCTATTTTTAGTGCCTGAAGGGGTGTCCTTATTTAATGAAAGTAGGCTCAGTAAAGAGTTTTTAGCCTAATAGCACTAAGTTTCTTATTTTAAAAAAGATTAATGTCAAAGTCATGTTAATGGAAGACATAGGGTTCTCTCGTAGAAGATTAGATTGTATAGCCTAAGGAACCCAGAGACAGCAATCTCTAATGAAGGAATGTACCAGCACCAAAGTGCTTGTGTCTTCCTTCCTATTATGATGCCAGAGTCTTTTCTTCCTCAACAGAGCAGAAGCCTTTGAAAGAACAAGCTGAGGTCTGAGGCCACCACAGTAGAATGATACCATGTACGGCAGAGGGTTAGAACTCCATTTCGGGAAACTGAGAGAATTTCTCAAATGAAGCCTTCTAGATGGAGAGGGTGCCATAAGAGGAACAAAAGAGGGTTAGAGATTTACAGAGGGTCAGAAGATGAGCACCTCCATGTGGAATGCTTGAATAAGGTCTAAATGATGCAGCCTTTTCTAGTCCCTCCATTCTGTCCCTTTCCCCACTCCAGTCCTGAGTCTTTCCTCTTCCCCCTAACCCTCCTCATGTGGCACAACAGAATACATTAGATAAAAGACAGCTTCAGGTCCGTGTGCTCTGAACTCCTTAGAATGTCTATTTCATTTTTACTTTTTAGAACTGTTTAAATAGTCACCAGAATGTAAAATGTGTTTGGTCTAGGAAAGGTGTGCAGCAAGACTCATGAGAAGGGCACCTCTACCTGTTAGAACAATGGTCCTCCTGTGGTCGATTAGATTACAAAGTGCGGGGATTAGAGCCCAGCAGATGACACTGAAGTCTATCCTGACAGACTTGGGAATACTTTCTGCACTCTCTTCCGACAAAAGTAGTCTGGGGCAGCCCCACCCACAAAGTGGTAAAGATAGGATGGTCACAGGTAAAATTATAAGTTTATGTAAAGTAGATGCCCTTGGGAAGGGTGGATGTCATGGACTACTTAGGGGAACATCGCCTTGCATTAAAAAGATCTGCACTTTCCATACAAAGTTAGGAGTTAATTCAGATTTGTGGACATGGCAGGCCATTTTAGAGAATCTAAGGAAAGATGGAAATGCTGCATGTCTTACTGCTGTTGGCTATAACCAATAAAAATGATTGTTAAACTGTCTCCGAAATGATGGTGTCATACAAATGCAAGAGAATAGTCATCTGAAAATCTGACTGGCTTGTCTGACTTCTTGACCCACATTACAAGCTAGAAACTAATTGTGTCACATCATGAACCCTGAAATGTGGCAGATACTGTATTTTTCTACCACAAACCTCAAAACTCTGACAGTGTTGACAGAAGTATCGTTTATGACCCGTTTCTCTATTTTAAATGGCTATTAAATAAACAAATATTTGGTACATATTAATATTTGATAATAAATACATTATAAAATAAATATACATGTATATACCATGAACGTCTATTTTAGATATATTTAATATATGTGTATGATACATAAGATACATAACATATAAATTATTAAGCAAATCTTCACTATAAAATGTCCTAGTGTTCTGTACATTCAATTACCCTACATTTTTCCTGTGCATGGTACAAAGCATGTGCAACTTCTTTTTTATATATCATGAAAAAGCTGCAATACTTATTTTTCTCAAGGAATTAGGAAGAAATATGAAATTATCCTAAATTTTATGGCCAGCATTTAACTATGTTACCACTGATTATAGACTGATTGTAAAATTTATGTTAAGATGATATCCTCAAATAATGCAATAGATTTTAGCAGTGAAATAGGGGATTTTCATATTCCTATATTCTTGAACATTCAGGAAGGACTTCACTAATTCCCATTAATTTCCCTGGAAGGATCAGATTTTTTTTTTTATTATTATACTTTAAGTTCGTACATGTGCACAACGTGCAGGTTTGTTACATATGTATACATGTGCCATATTGGTGTGCTGTACCTAGTAACTTGACATTTATATTAGGTGTATCTCCTAATACTATCCCTCCCCCCTCCCCCCACCCCACAACAGGCCCCAGTGTGTGATGTTCCCCTCCCTGTGTCCAAGTGTTCTCTTTGTTCAGTTCCCACTTATGAGTGAGAACATGTGGTGTTTGGCTTTCTGTCCCTGCGATAGTTTGCTCGAATGATGGTTTCCAGCTTCATCCATGTCCCTACAAAGGACATGAACTCATCCTTTTTCATGGCTACATAGTATTCCACGGTGTATATGTGCCATATTTTCTTAATCCAGTCTACCATTGATGAACATTTGGGTTGGTTCCAAGTTTTTGCTATTGTGAATAGTGCTGCAATAAACATACGTATGCATGTGTCTTTATAGCAGCATGATGTATAATCTTTTGGGTATATACCCAGTAATGGGATGGCTGGGTCAAATGGTATTTCTAGTTCTAGATCCTTGAGGAATCACCACACAGTCTTCCACAATGGCTGAACTAGTTTACAGTCCCACCAACAGTGTAAAAGTGTTCCTATTTCTCCACATCCTCTCCAGCACCTGTTGTTTCCTGACTTTTTAATGATCGCCATTCTAACTGGTGTGAGATGGTATCTCATTGTGGTTTTGATTTGCATTTCTCTGATGACCAGTGATGATGAGCATTTTTTCATGTGTCTGTTGGCTGCATAAATGTCCTCTTTTGAGTAGTGTCTGTTCATATCCTTTGCCCACTTTTTGATAGGGTTGTTTTTTTCAGATTTTTGAATGGTGTTAACAAAAACATACTAAAATAATCATAACACCAGAGAGTTGAAAGAGTTACCAGAGACATTACATAATGTGATTAGGTACCTTAAGGCACGTAAACCAGTTTCTAAAACTGACTTCATGTTTTGTTTTAATAAGGTACTTTAGTGACTTGGAAAACTTAACCAAGGGAGTCCCTACTTGTGCTTAGCCCCCAAATCTCCTATTTCACAGAAAACACTATTTTGTTCTCAATGAAAATGGACAATGGCTGCATAGCACCTCTAGTATAATATTTCTCTATGTAATAAAACACTTATTTTTCATTTTCCTCCTTTAGCCTTCTCTTTGTCAAATTAAACACTAAATTATTTTAGTTGTTATCTATAAGATATGCTACTTCCATTTTTAGACTGTTATTAACTAAACCATTTTTTTCTCTTATATTTTAGTTTTTGCATAATTTGTGAACCTTCTAAGTAGGTCATGGTAATCTTTACAAGACTTGAACAACTTACATGCAGCAGGGTCATTTAAAAAATAAACACTAATGCCATATTTCAAATTTATAATTGACAGATGGTTTATGCTGAAATTATCACAGACATACACAAATATACACACACACATTGTTTTTTCCATCTCTGAGTGAATCATCACATATTTGTCCCTATTAAACTTCATTGTACTTCTAATCACCTTGTTTTATTTGTAAAGGTCCTTAAACATTCTTACAGTGTAGTTCTAGTCAATAATCACCCCTACTCAATATACAGTAATCTGCATATTTAATAAGCTTACTCCCTATTCCATACTTCAAATCAACACTGAAAATGTTAATTAGAATCTAAGACCAATGCTGACTTATGGAAAAAATTTATTCAATATACCCTCCAAGGCTGACATTGAACTATTGATCACTACCTTGTGTATGGCCCACTAACAAGCTCTGACACAATAATACATAATACTACTACATGAAACAATGACCCAAATGAATACAGTGTGAATTCAAATGAGGAATCAATAATAATTTGTGATTTTTTTCCTCTATAAGATCTTTTGAAGAGCTCAAAAACATTAACCATGCTAACAAAAATTTCACAGTGGGAAATAAAAGACTAGGAGAAATAAGTTACCATGAATAAATGTAGGCTAATTTAATAGCCTATTTAAAGACCCAGTGAAACATTATTGTCAAAGTAAGGTAGAAGGTCATAGTTTCAGTGAAGCATCTAATGAACACGACTAAAACCAAAAATGCTGGCTCTTCATAACACAGGAACAGGGGACCAAGTCTCTACTGATAACTCAACATTTTCCAAAATGCAAAAGATACATTTCTCTTCCCAGTCCAGTAGGTCTGTGAATTTCTCAAAATAAATTTATTTTTATTTTTATTCTTAGAATGATTCAGAGAAAGTGTCCTCTATTCTCAAGTAGGTGATATTTCCTTTTTGAGAAATTTCAGCAAGAATTAGTATTAAATATATATCTTGATGCCTGAGAGCCAGGTCTTATTAACTGCTGTTTTGAGATTATAAATGCCCAAACTGTTCTGCAAATGTGCTCCACACCCCCAAGTCAACAGCAAATCTTGCAAATTCTGTAGCATCGCTCTCAGAGAAGTATAATCGTCATCTGCATAAAAGCAGCCCACCAGCAAGCTTTAGACCTTATTCCTCGCCTTCGCCTTCCTCACCACTTGCCATTACCTAGGGCATCTGGCTCTTATCCAGCATCATCCCTCCTTAGCATCAGGGCTTGAGAAATGGGGGTTGTAGTAGGGGTGTGTGTGTGTGTGTGTGTGTGTGTGTAGGAGTGGAGGAGAAAGCCATTAAAATAAATTAAATATCTTTAGATGACAGGAACTATGGAGGAACTAAGAGCATCAGAGAATTAATGGGGTCAAACAGATACTTAGTAGTAGAGTGTGGAGGTCAGCATACCAACATTACTGGCATGATCGAGAGGCTAGGGTAAGAAAAATGGGACTGGAAATAGAGAACTAGAAAAAGAAAATAAGAAGATATGACAAAAAAGGATTTTCTTTTCAGATTTGCCTTTCAACTTAAGATATCGGTTAATCAGGTTTTCATGTGAGTATTAGTTTTATCTCACACCTTGTTTAATAAGAGATCTCATTGGTATAGTTGATATAAAATTTTATGCCTGAAGGGACGTGGAAAATAACATCATTCAAACTGTGATACAAATATTTGTGCAGTGAGCAAAGAATTGGATCACTTTTTAAAAAGATGAATATGCTGCTATAAAGACACATGCACACGTATGTTTATTGCAGCACTATTCACAATAGCAAAGACTTGGAATCAACCCAAATGTCCATCAGTGACAGATTGGATTAAGAAAATGTGGCACATATACACCATGGAATACTATGCAGCCATAAAAAAGGATGAGTTTGTGTCCTTTGTAGGGACATGGATGCAGCTGGAAACCATCATTCTTAGCAAACTATCACAAGAACTGAAAACCAAACACCGCATGTTCTCACTCATAGGTGGGAACTGAACAATGAGATCACTTGGACTCAGGAAGGGGAACATCACACACCGGGGCCTATCATGGGGAGGGGGGAGGGGGGAGGGATTGCACTGGGAGTTATACCTGATGTAAATGACGAGTTGATGGGTGCAGCAGACCAACATGGCACAAGTATACATATGTAACAAACCTGCACGTTATGCACATGTACCCTACAACTTAAAGTATAATAATAATAAATAAATTTAAAAAAAAAAAGAAAGAAAAAGAAAAACTGAAGTGCAAAGTGGTTTTAAAATTTGCCTTATTTTTTAGTAGGAGAAAAGAGACTTGAACCTAAGTCTTCAGTCTCCTTTAATAGTATTCTTCTGCCAAACAGCCCTGCCTGCCAACTCCAGTCTTACTGATTTTCATCACCACTCTTCCCACATTAATTTCACAAAAGGTTTCTCCATACTCAAACTACGTCCTCCACAATGACTAAGCAGTATACTCCAAGTATAAGGTTTTTTTAAAAAACCATATCTATAAGTTTGTGGTAGACAGAATTTATTTATTCAGCAGACTTCAGTAAGGGAAGAAAATAACAGGAAATGGAGAAGACACAGGACTTTATATTCTTGAGTACAGTACTTAATAGGTTTCTAGGCTTAAAGGAGCAAGATTGGGAAGAGAGAGAAAAAGAGAAGGATTTGATTTGTCAAGAATGATTCATCTTGTTCAGAAGAAGATTATTTTAGAAGCTGTGGAAGATTATAAAATTGGTGAAGTTTTTGTCTTGGTAAGCTCAGTGTAAACAGAGTCTATGGAAATGCTAATATAGCCCTGCTCCTAGGAGCCACAGACAAACTGTGAGACAACTTTTAATTAAATGCTCACTGAAGGGTGGCTTTGAAAGACCAATATTCTAGGAAATTTTAACTTTTTTCCAAAAGAGAGACAAAATTCTGTCTATGACATCGAGATGGCTGTATGTTTGGGAAACATCCATCACTGCAGTACTTAAGTGCTAGGACAAGTAAGCCATTTCAACACTAACAATAGAGAGTAAGGAGATGAATGTCTTCCTCTGCTGCAGTGCTTGTGTGTTCTGGACCTAAGCCTATACAATTCTGTACTAAAATGAAACAGAAAGGCAGTATGAGCCAGACCTCGCTCACTTCATCCACCTTCATTGTGGCTGCTCCTAATAAAGTGTACAATTGCCTACTGAGAGCTATAAAAAAGGCTTCCACTGGAAGACTAAAGAGTGGGGTGACACAAAGGATACTTAGAGAGCATACCATTTTGGGTTTCCACTCTTATCCTGGAATAATAGGTCAAAGAAATGGCTTTCATATTTTTATCTAATTTTTTAAATGGGGTATACATACAAGTCATGGAGTTTCATACTCTCAGGTCAGATTCTAAAAAATGTCTTTCTAGTTCACTCAGTGAGTGAATATTTACTTGTAACCCACTAAATACTCATGCAATATACTACATAAGGCACTGAACTGGTACAAAGTTGATACAACAACCCTCAAGAATGTGCATTTTAATAGGGAAGTAAAACAAGTAGAATAGTATTCCAATACGGAGTGTAAGTGAGGTAGATGTGAAGTGGTTCAAAAAAGGGAGACACTAAATGTAGTTATGAATATGTGGCAAGGATATAGAGAATAAGTGGTATTTGAGCTGTGTATTATGAGAGGGCTAAATAAAGATGAGTTAGGAGAGAAAACTTGCCTGGCAAATATGTATCCTGACCCAGGGGTCTTGCCAGTCTTTATTAGTAGCAACCAGATCTCAGTGCTAGTTAGTCACTAGCTAAGGTCAGATAACAGAGTGAATCATTCTAACAAGCCCTTATTTATGCCTAAATCAAGATAAGTCTTCCAGATGTATCAGATTTTTGTTTGTTTGTTTTGCTTTTACTTTCAGGGGAATGAGAGGATTAAGCAGCAGGGCCAAAAGACAACCCTCAGCAAATCAGACCGCAAGGTAGGATGGTGACATCTGTGTCAGAAACGGTAGCTCCATAAGCAAGAAACTTTGCGATTTAGGTGAATCAGGTCAAAGGAACAATTAATGTATAGAATTGTGGACAAAATGACAAAAATACCATCAAAAATGGGGGCAGAGAGAAAGACAGTCCAGGGAATCTACATGAGTGCCTGGAGAAAATGTAGAAGAATGGAAGCAAATGTCAGGTAGGGGCTGTCCATGAACTGTGCCATATTATTCATGCCTTTTGACTTTTTTTCATTTAATCTTTACACTAAACCTATGAAGTTGAATCTATCCCCTTTTTACTCTTAGGGAAAATATGGTTTATAATAATTATGAAATCCTGACAAAGTCATTGAGCTATTAAGTGGCAAATAATTTGAATGCAGATTTGTTTGAATCCAGTCTCCTATTACTGACATTTGGATACCACATAACTTAGAAATACCTGGAAGTAACTTAGCTAAACATCCTGCTGCCATTAATTCTTTTCTGCAAAGCTCTCTTTATTTCCTAAGAAACTTATAGTAACCCTTATGGATGTCATTTATTCATTTACTTATTTCATACAATAAAAGTTTAGTGTATTTGTAATTAGCAAACAATATGTTCCCTTGGTAAAAAGTTACAGTGCTAGATTGCCTGGGTTTACTACCCTAGCTTTTAGTTTCATCATTTATAAAATAGAGATGATAATAACATATCTCTCATGGGGCTATTACGAAGACTAAATGAGAAAACCCATGCAAAGTGTTTAGACAACTAGCTGTCACATAGCAAGCACTCAAGAAATGTTAGCTGCTCTTATTCATACTATTGTCAGGTACTCTGAGAGGCACTCTAGCAGTACCATGATGGATATAACATAGTCTTTGCTTTTGAAGAACTTAAAATCACAAAGAGAAGGCACATGTGTAGTAATGACTAATTATGCCTGGGAAAATGGAAGATACCAGAAGAGAGGGGGTTTTGAGCCGTTTCAGGGAGAGAGAAGAGCATGTAAAGCTCCAGAGAGGCATGCAATGTCCCATAAGAGTCTAACTTGACTGTTGCATGAAAAAAATGAGAAGCAGTTCATTGGTGCCCCTGGACAGAAATGTGGATGGGCCAGAAGGGCTCAATATGCTTTGCTAATGGAATTGTATTCATCTTGATTGGATGAAGTAATAATAAAGTTTTTCAAGCCAATTTTGAGGATGGGAGAAGGTAACAATCTGGACTCCACACTCCAGTGGATAAACTGTAATGGGAAGAGAATGGAGAGAGAGGAGCAATAGATAAGGTAAGGGAAAAGAAAATAAGATGGGAAGCAGCAGGCAGGGGCAGTCATGATATTTTATAGGGAAGAAAATCAAGCAGAAAATCAAGACTTGGAGAAAAAGATGGAGAAGAAATAGAAGAGGGGATTATAGTTAGCCAATACCTTATTTTAAAAATAGTTCTTGAAACAACTGATGTAATCCACTGAACAGGCTAATAAAGAAAAATTACCCAAGCATACCAATCAATAAAAAATGAAAAAGCATTTGTCAAAATCCAACACCTGTTCATGATGAAAAACACATGGAAAATTAGGAATAGAAGAGAACTTCCTCTACTTGAGAAATAATGTCTACAATAAAAAACTTGACAGATAATGTCATACCTAACAGTCAAAGACTGCTTTTCCAGCAAGATCAGGAACAAAGCAGAGATATTCACTCTCACTACTCTTAATTTGACACAGTACTGTAAGCTCTATCCAGCAAAGAAAAGGCAAAATAGAAAATAAATGGTATACAGATGAGAAAGACAAATGATACAACCATCCGACTTTGAAAATGGCATAAAGTGTACCTAGAAAATCCCAAAGAATCTACCAAAAACTCCTAAAAGTAATAAATGAGCTTAGCAAGGTTACAAGTTATACCTAGGAAATCCCAAAGGATCTACCAAAAACTCCTAGAACTAAGATATGAGCTTAGCAAGATTATAAGATAAAAATCAGCAGACAGAAAACAACTGTATTTCTATATCCTAGTAATGAATATATGAAAATTAAAATTAAAAATTTAATTGCTATGATTTTAATCCTTGTGTTCCTTCCAGAATTCATATTCAAACTTAATCCCCAGTTCAATAATATTAAGAGGGGGGCCTTTAGGAGACAATTAGGCCATAAAGGCTCTCCTGTCATGTCTGGGATTAGTTCCTTACCAAAAATTTTGATGGAATGAGTTTGTCCCCTTTTGACTTTTCATCTTTTCTGTCATGTGAGGACATAGCACAGCAGCCAGGGTACCATCTTGGAAGCAGAAACCTGGCCCTCACCAGACTCTCAACCTGCTGGCACTTTGATATTGGACTTCCCAGCATCCAGAACTGTGAGGAAATAAATTTCTATTCTTTCTGAATTACTCAGTCCTAGGTGTTTTGCTGTAGCAGCACAAATGGATTGGACACCAATATCATTTATAATCACTGGGGAAAAAGAAATACTTAGGTATAAATCTAAAAAACCATGTACAGGACTTATATAATGAAAATTATAAAGTGCTGATAAAATAAATCAAAGATCTAAATAGGTGGAGAGACATACCATGTTTATAGATTGGAAGACTCAGCATATTAAAGATGTGAATTCTCTCTCCAATTTATGTAATGCAATTTCTGTCAACATTTCAGCAATATTTTTGTAGATATAGACAAGATTATTCTATAATTTACAATAAAAAGACAAAGGAACTAAAATAGCTAAAATGATTCTGAAAAAATAGTAGGTGGGAAGAATCACTCTACTCAACTTCAAACTACAGTAATCAAAACTGCGTTACCGGCAGAGGGACAGACAACATAGATAATGAAACAGGATAGGAACACAGAAACAGACTCACATAGTATGGCCAACAGATTTTTATTTTTGTACAAAGGTGCAAAACAATTCAATGAGGAAAGGATAGTCTTTCCAGCAATGCTGCTTGAGCATTTGAATATCCATAGTAAAAAACTGAACCTAAACCTTGCACTTTATACAAAATTAACTCAAAATGCATTAAATATGTAAATGTGTAATGTAAAACTATAAAACTTTTAGAAGAAATAGGAGAAAATCTTCATGACCTAGGACTTATTGAAGAGTGCTAGACATGAAACCAAAAGCACAATTCATAATATGAAAAAATTGATACATTGAATTTCATCAACTTCTAAAATCTTTGTTCTATGATGAACCCTATAACGAGGATGAAAAGACAAGCCACAGACTAGGAGAAAATATTTGAAAACCACCTATATGACAAAGCCTTTGTATCTGGACTATGTGAAGAACTCTTAATAGTAAACAACCCAATTAGAAAACAGGCAAAAGGCATGAAAACACCTTTCATGGAAGAGGATAAGGATTACAAATGAGCCCATGAATAGATGTTCAATACCACTACACGATAATAAAATACAAATTAAAACCACAATGAGACATCACCACATACCTATCAGCATGGCTAAAAAAGAATAATGATACCACCAAATACTGACACAGATGCAGACACCTTTGATCTCTCATACAATGCAGGTGGAAACACGAAATGGTACAGCCACTCTGGAAATGAGTAGGGCAGTTTCTTAAAAACCAAACATACACTTACCACATGACTGAGCAATTGTATTACTGGGCATTTATGCCAGAGAAACAACAACAAAAAATCCACAGAAAACTGCCACATGAGTGTTCTTAGCAGCTTTATATGTAATAGCCCAAAACTTGAAACAATAAAAATGTCGTTCAAAAAGTAAATTGCTAAACCAACTGTGGTACATCCATACCATGGGTTATTACTTAGCAACAAAAAGCAATGAACTATTACATACAACAACTTGGATAGATCTCAAGGATATTATGCTGAGTCAATAAGAAAGCCATTTTTGAAAGACCTCATACTCTATGATTCAACCCTATAGTACACTCTTGAAACGCAAAACTTACAGAAATGGGGAACACAGTATAAGTTACCAGAGGTTGGGGTTGGTAAGGAAGGGTGAATGTGACCATAAAGGGGTAGAATGAGAGAGATCTTTGCCGTGATGGAATAGTTCTGTATCTTGATTGCAGTGGTGATTATAGGAGTCTGCATATGTAATAATATGTCACAGAGCAAGCTGCGCACGTTGTACCAATGTAAATTTCCTGGTTTTGATTTTGTAGTATAATCACTTAATATGCAAAAATTGGGGGAACAGAGAGAAAAATACATGATGCTGTTTGGTACTATATCATTGAAACTTCCTGTGCATATATAATAATTGCAAAATAAAAAGTTATAAGAAAGTTTGTTCAAATATTAGCAGAACTTACTGCTCCATGACAGTTTATGGATTATTATGCCTTGTCCTTCAACATCTTTTTGTACTTCCTATTTTCTCAAAACAGTGTGGTTTTTTTTGTTGTTGTTGTTGTTGTTTTTACAATCAGGAAAAAAATGCATTCAAATTGAATAAAAATAAGTCTATCTTCTTTGTTGATGGCTCAAAGCTAAAAGTGAGAGGCAGATGGGGTCCACGAATAGTAGACCTTGAGATGCAACTTTTCTGCAAAATTGCATGTGAAATGCAGCCTAAATAGTCATTTCCAGAATATCCTCATTAATCACTGTCTTCTTTTTTATTTGTTAGCCAGAATGTAGTAAGCCACATCCTCTCTTTAAATATCTTAAACAAAATTAACTGCGGCAATATTCTTACATCCACTACAAATGTAGATGTTAGCCTAGAAATATGAAGTTTCTGAAGCCAAATTTCTAAGTTACCCTTAATCATCTAGTATTATCAAATTAAGTAGCCCTTGAAAAAAGTAGAGACACACTAGTATCAAGTAGAAACATACTAGTTAATTGCTGTAAATATACATGCATTAGACAACTTTAATGGCTTCTCATGCACACCTACATTTTCTCTCTCCCACATGTCCTCCTCTCCACAGATAAAGTTGTCTTTCTACAATAATGCCACTCTCCATTACCTCCAGGAAAAATTCCAAATTCCTTAATAAGTCTTACCATGCCCTTGACGACTTAATCCCACCTTCCTTTTCTTTACAGAGCATCTGTCACTTGCTACCATTCCCTCTGTCCCCAGGCTTTAGTACCAGATTTGGTGATGCTTGAATTTCTAAGCATAATTAGATCATACTCACCTGTGAACACTTAGAAAAAAATTGCTTGATAATTATTTCCTTTTCAAAATGTAGACCAAGGTGATGACAAAAATCCTGTTATTGATATGCTAGGGAGAAGGGGTTCTTCTTTAGTAATAGAATATTTATGGATCTCTTTTTGTATCAGTTTGGAAAGCAATGTTACCCCAGATTAGTTAGATTCAGTGGCAGAATCAACTCAGTATTTGTTTAGTCCAACCTTAAGCATTATGGAGAATGAAAGCACTGAACACAAAAATATGGTAGGATGTTGGGATCCCTTTGAGTAGATCCAAGTTTAATTGCAGCTCCTGGGAATGAAAAAACTCGAGTGTTATCACCAAAGACCAATTTGATTCTAAAGTTATTAATAACTATAACTGTGCAACCCTGATTTTCCTATAGCTATTTTCACTTTTATGTGAACTAGGTAGCTCTTGAAAGTAATATTACAATAAAGACAAACAGAACTAATGTTGATGATGCTATTACCCAGTGCTTACTCTGAAGTACCTTCAAAGCTTCACATGCTCCATTTTACCATTGCCACTATTAGTCTAGTTATCAAGAGAAAAAAATTCATTCCAATTTCTAGGTGTTTGAAAACAATTAACTATATGTTGTTACCTCTCAGTGGGAATGAAAAATCCCAAATTGTCATTAGAGTCTTGTGGAAATGGCATTTTTTTCCCTTTAAAAACTGAATTGTGTCATACTCTGTCACATTATATTATATTAAACATAGGACACAGTTTTGATGTGCTGCCCATATCACTGAAGGGATATGAAATTAAATTTATGGGTTATCTTTTCCAAGGAAATTTCCCTTTCAAAACTTTTATTAATAACAAGTGCCAGGCTGGGCGCGGTGGGTCACGCCTGTAATCCCAGCACTTTGGGAGGCGGAGGTGGGTGGATCACGAGGTCAGGAGATTGAGACCAATCTGGCTAACACGGTGAAACCCGGTCTCTACTAAAAAAATACAACAACAACAAAAAAATTAGCCAGGCGTGGTGGCGGGCGCCTGTAGCTCCAGCTACTCGGCAGGCTGAGGCAGGAGAATGGCGTGAACCCGGGAGGCAGAGCTTGCATGAGCAGAGATCGTGCCACTGCACTCCAGTCTGGGTGACAGAGCAAGACTCCACCTCAAAAAACAAACAAACGAACAAACAAACAAACCAAAAAACAAGTTCCAGTTAGATGCTCATAGATATCTAATTTTAAAAACAAGGTAAAATTTTATGAAATTATTCAGCTTCCGCTAAATAAATCTATTAGATTGCTCCTACCAACCTAGAAGAGTTTCTGTCAACCATCAATTCAAAGAAGCTGATTTCTCTCCCCCATCCCTGCCCCCTCCCCTTAACTGACATTCCTCTAACCACCTCTTCCCATTGTAGTCTGCAGAAGCAACGCTGAATTTCGGAAATGAAGCTATGGTTGGCATGTGTTTGCCAAAGGCACAATTGGGATGGAAAAAGTGTACTGACATGCACTGTAGCTTCATTTAGTGATGAGCAAATCTTATGGATATAAATGATTAAAAAGCATGACATTGAATGCTACTTTGAAAAAAAGTTTCTCTTTTCTAAGAAAAATTAGAATTTTCCCAAAAAACTTTGGCATTAGTTACAAATGAAACTTTGAATGTTTCCAAGAAACAGTGCAGGTAATTATGTTTACCAACACTGTTGAGGCATGAAATTAGAAGATATCTTTAAATTTCGGGAGGGAATCTGGCTTCTTTTAACTTATTTGGCTCTGATTCTCTCCTTCCAAAATTAGTCCAGTGATAATATTACAAGAAAGTAGAGATTTATTATACCCACTGATGACTTTAATAATGCCAGTTGGCATTGGAAAGGAATAATTTTTTAAAAAATGAATGCTCAGTTACTTTGGGCAGTAGAACTACACTTGAGGGAAACATGATGTGAAATTACAATCTTTTTCCATCAGGTTTTACTTTTAGGTAAACCTATGGATGTAAAAATTTGAGACAGGCTTCTGCTCCCACTACTATTGCATAAAAGTCTAGATAAAAACTGGTGCTAGCAAAGTTAGTAATAACCAAATAACTCAGATTTACAGACATCACAAAGTCTGCAACCTCAGAGAAATACCAGATCAAGCGAACAAATTCTAGGAACCACCACTAGATAAAAAAATAATTTGACAGGTAAGGCCATGGATTGGTATCTGATTGATGGGGGTTGGACTCTCAACTCTGACACTTATTGAGTGTGTAATCTTAAGCATTATCCCCCAAAACTCTGTTTCTTCATCCGTAAAATGGCAATAAGAGAAGTACTTGTATTATTAAGCTTATTCTGTGGAATAAATGAGATAACACATGTAATATGCTTAACTTCTGGTTCATTATAAATTCTCAGTCAATGTTAACCATGATTTTTTGTTTACTATTATGATAGTTGTTCACTGCATAGGATCAGTTATTTTATTTAAAGTTTTTATGATTTATTCATTTAAAAACACTTCAAAGTTAGATGCGAACTACATAAATTTTGAGCTTTAAGGATACCCAAAATGTGACACATTCAACATAATTGATAAGAAATATGTTAATGAAATAAAATACTCAATTTTAATGATTAAGAACTATTTTGCTATTTGCCATGTGCAACAACATGGATGAACTTGGAGGATGTTACACTAGGTGAAATAAGTCAAACACAGAAAGACAAATATTATATGATATCACTTATATGCAGAATCTAGAAAAGTCAAACTTTTAGAAGGAGGAGTAGGATGGTGGTTGCCAGGGGCTAGAGTATAGGAGAAATGGGGAGATGTTGGTCAAAGGGTACGAACTTTCAGAAGATGAACAAGTTGTGAGAATCTAATGCACAGCATGGATGATGCATTTGATTGTGGTAATTGTTTCACAATATATACGTATATTGAATCATCACATTGTATACCGTAAATATGTCCAATTTTTATTTGACAATTAAACTATTTTTCTTAAAATGACTTCTATTGATTGGATTTGCCAAAGTCTTACCCTGAATGGTAGATACCAGTTACAGACATAATAAACTCATGTTGGGATATATGCCTACACGCCTACAACACAAAAGTCATCTAACTTTTGATTACTCTAGTTCCTCAGACCAGTTAAGGATCTGGAGAATTTCATCCTTTACATCCCTTAGCAATGGAAAATGCTATGACAAGTATCTTCTTGTGTTCTCTAAAAACTAAGATCCATACAGAAATTCAAGTTGAAGTGTGGTGTGGGAACTAACATGATGCAGTTAGAATGTAGGCTCAGGAACCAGATTTAAGGTTTGGTCTTTACTTAGTCACTTACTAGCTGCAGACTTTGGGTGAGTTACTTATCCTCTCACCTTTAGTTTTGTCATTTATAAAGTGAGTTATTGATAGTATGTATTTTTGAAGATGATGGTAAGTTTCAAATGAGCTAATGCATATAAAACACTCATCAAAAGATCTGGCATTTTATAAGTGATCAATAAATATTTATTATTATTTTCATAATTTTACTCATTTCATTGATCTTTTGGCTGGGCTGTTGTAATCATTTTCATATTGCTTAAAGTATGATGCTTATAGGGTCACCAGTATAAGCTTTCCATCAATGGTATAAGTTTCACTGTGTATGATTTGTAATTTATGTCACACATAGATCTGGTTACATGGACAATAAATTGGGGGGATATGAAGGTTCTGTATCAAAGGAATAATCAGAAAACAACTTGAGCAGCAGAATTTGATGAGAGAAACTAGAAACATCATTTTTATGAATGGATAAAATAATTGACTATTATTAGCATTACTAATTGTTTCAATTTGTATAATGAGCAAATTGAAAAAAATACCCTATTTATTTATAGATAATTCTTAATTTTTTTGGTATTATGTTATAATAGTTTTATGGCTACTAATGAATTTAATTTACATTCTTTTTAAAAGAAAATAACTACTCACATTTTCTTTTCCAAACAAGTTACATTCCTAAGGAATTCTCTGACGTATCTAATTATTCTGAATTTGAATTGCCAGCTTTTTGGAAAATGAGTGTTCAACTTTAGGAAAATTCAAACTCATCTTGGGATGAATAAACATTTTCAGGAAAATTTTTCTTAAAACCATATATAGAACATTATGTTCTAATAAGGCAGATATTATACTGTGGTGCTGATCTTGTAGCATGAAACCACAAAAGCAAAACTGGCTGTGGTGGATAAAAGACCCTTGGGCTCTACAGGCTCATGGAAATGGCATATGTGAATTGGGAGACACCAGTTTAGGTAACTTTTAGGATTAAGTAAGTGCATCCCACCATTCCAACTGTGGCTAGTAAACAGAAGCAATAAGAATCACATGAAGTATAATGTAATGAAGAGAAAAACAGAATGCGGTTACTGAAATACTATAATTTTCTGTTGATTGCTATTCCCCTGCCTTTTCTTTTCTCCCCAATCCCCAATCATCCATCTATATCTCAAACATCTGTACCTATTCAACTATTTATTCTGATAGTACATAATGGGACAGACTCAAGGCAAAGATTTTCTTTTAAGTATGACTATTTTTTTCTTCCTTTTCACAATGTTTACCAGACATAGTCATTCTTCGTGGACATTAAAATTCTGAAGATGTGTTATCCTTCCAGGAAAATGTGAGAAACAACATTCAAATAGTAGCCAAAATTTTATTTTATAAAAAATGCTCTACCAATACTGCATTTTCAGGACTTGGACTAACCAGTGATACTCTGCAGTAAAACAAAATTGATCCTTTACTCAAAGGGAAGTTGTATATTTATTATAAGACACCATATACTTATTCTCAGATAGCTTTGGCCACTCATTATTTCTCATGCTTTGTGGCTAATGGAAACATTGTCTACTTACTGGATGGAACTTTCAATGCGTGTGATAGTGAGGAAAGCAGCGAGGTTTGCTGTATAAGATGAAATAACAATCAAAGCAAATAGCCACCAAGCCCCCATCATCATTCGAGTAGCCAGAGTTGTGTACGGGACCTCTCCACCTGTAGAAAGAAGCAAAGAGATAAAAAGAACATCAACTAGCATTTATTGAAGATCTGAAGTCATCTATATTCAACACCAAATTAACTTTCAAGTAGTGAGAAATTTTTCTGCTTAACATCAGCGTAGATCTCTATTTCATCACTCCATATTTAATTCTCTTTTATGAGATTATGAAAGACCCAGCCAAAAGAAGCATGACAAATATTTAGTATACCATGTTTAAATGATAGTTCTTCCCCCTTCCTGTTCAACCCTATAATTAATTACCCTTTTATTACAATCACAGTATATGCTTTCTTTCCAAGGGCTTGATTATTCATTAGTTAGGTGATACTAATACTGCTATGCTTATATTTAATGGAAATTTTCAGATTTCCAGCTAAATAAATAATATTGAAAATTTTTTTGTTATATTCTCTTGAAACATAGCTTGTTAATGATCACGGGATCACACATATTAATGTTGGCTTCAGCATCACATACTTGCTTTGTTCTACTTTCAATTGACTTCCTACTCTTACAGTCTTGCTGCAGAATCCTCTTCTCCATCTTTTAAATGTTGGAGTGTTCTTGGGCTCAGTCCTTAGACTGCTTCTGTTCTTTGTCCATGGTCTCACTCTGGATAATATCAATGAGTCCCCTGACTTTGACTATGATCTACAGTATACTTCAATAACACTAGAATTTTTATTTCTAGCCCCCTACCCTGACTCTCTCTAGAGAGCTATAGATAAAGGCCTACATGATTCTCACTTGGAATCCAATATGCATCTCTAACTTATGACTTCTAAAACAGAACTCGTTTTATTTTACTCCTAAATTAACTCTCCTTCAAGCCAATCCATACCATGTCAGGGAATAGCACCACTATTTACTTTATTTCTCAGACCCAAAATAGGAATTTTCAAACATCTTCTTCAATAGCAAGTCCTGTCACCTTTACATTCAAATTACATCCCAAATCCTACCTCATCTCATCCTGTCTACTGTTGACACCCAATTCAAAGATGACATCTTTGACTCTACTACTGAACGGCTCATGTGATTTCCCTATTTGTTTATATTCTAGAGAGTACCACTCCTAAGTCTATTACCACGGTGCTCTTATAAATGAAAATCAGATCAATGGGATTCGCTTGATCAAAGCTCCCAGTGGCTTCCCAGGACTCTTTAACAAAATAAAATAAAAAATCTCTACCAAGACTCACAAGGCTCTATGTATACTCATCTTAGGTCAGTTGTCTGACTTTCTTTCTTACCATTCTCTCAATGGCTTTCTTGAAAGTTCCTCTATAGAGCCATGCCGATACATGTCCCAGGGCCCTTGCATTTGCAAATGGTTATGCCTAAAATTCTCTCCTCTGTAATTCATAAATTCTGTCTTCATTCAATTTTTTTTCAGGTTTCTGCTCAGAGGATATCTTTTTATAAAAATATTTTATCACCACTCTATCTAAAATAATTCCCTACAACCCTACACTGCCAATTTCTTTATCTTTTTAAAAATAACAATGTATTAGGCTTTAAACATTTTTGTTTATTTCTGTCCTGTATAATTTTTGATATAGGAATAGTCCCTGGCCCATATTAAGTGGGTAAAGTTTTTTGAATGAATATGTGCTGTGTTATGGACTAACTTGCTTCTCTCCCAAATTCATGTCCTGAAATTCTAACCCACAATATGATTGTTATTTGGAGATAGGCCCTTTAAATAAGTAATTAAGGTAAAGTGAGATTGTAAGCATAGAGTTCTAATCTGACATGACTGATGTCCTTATCAGAAGAGGAAGAGACACCAGGGAGGCACATGCACAGAAGAAAGGCAATGTGAGGACACAGAAGAAGGTGAGCATCTGCAAGTCAAGGAGAGAGGCCTCAGGAGGCACCAAACTGGCTGACGCTTTGCTCTTGGACTTCCAGCCTCCAGACCTTTGAGGAAGTAAATTTCCATTGTTAAGCCACTGAGTCTGTGTTAGTTTTTATTAGACAATATTATTTTTATATTATATTTTTATATTAGTTTTAATAGGCAATATTATTAGACTAATACATGCTATATATGAACTATTAACAGGTCTTCTAAAAGGAGTTAGTTTTATACTCACAGTGGAAATAAATCAAAGAGATATAATACTACATTCATATAGTTCTATCAATATGTGAACGACAACAGGATTTGATTTTCGATTTGCTATAATATCAGGCATATTTTTATTACAACCACTAGTTCTCATTGTGTAATATGTCTAAATTTTATATGTAGTATAAGTACACCCTTTAGTTATATTCTAAGCTATTCCCCTGATGTGTTGTATTCAGAACACGCTAAACTCTGATATCTGGAACACATTTTTCAAAATAAGTTACAATGCATTTTATATACTTTCTTCTTCAAAGCAAAATAAATATTTACCCAGCTTTTGAAAGGTAAAAGCAAAATAAAATATTTATTTTTACATCCATATGAGGATTTTCTGGTCAAAATAGCTAATTGAAAAAATAATAATAAAATGTGAACCAGATGATAGCCAAAGACTAAAAGACGTTAATATGTATAACAAAAGTAGAACAATAAATTTATGAATGAAAGTGCTAATTGGGGTTTCATTTCTATTAAAGTTTTAGCCTTGATTAGAGTTGTTATCACCCACATAAAAGCATACTTGAGTTTTTTCACCTTTGTTATAAAAATTGCAATTCAAGGAGCTCAAATAATCTTGTAGAATGCAAATAAAATGTTATTTGATCATTACACTTAGGAATAAAATATTAAAAGTAATGGGAATCTTGACTTCCAATTTTGGTAATGGTTGGTGGATGAAGCCATTCAGAACAATCCTCCCACTGACAACGGCTAGAAAATTTGAACATATAATGCATTTGCAGAGCTAAAGAGGCAGTAAAAATTTACAGGCCCAGAGTCCTGGAGAAGAAAATAACCCAGAGAGATGGCTTCATATTTGGAAATGCTTTTCCCTGAGGGGCATATGCCAATTTATAAACAGAAAGCTAAGAAACTAACAAACTGAGGAATACTTTAAAAGTATTCAATGGTTAGGTGGTAACAAAACTGGGGTTCAGGACTTGTCAAATGAAGGTGGGACCGAGATAACAAGAAAAATCCCCAAATGATCAGAAATGAAGCCATGGGTCAAAGAAAATCACCAGAGAAATGAAAAGTACTTTGAATGGGATGATAATAAAAATACTCTGTATCAAAATTTCACAAGTTTTGATAGTAGATGGGATGCAGCTGAATTGTATTGCGGAAAATTGATAGCCTGTAATGTATAAGAAAAGTAGTCTGAGCTACTTATCAAATTTAAGAAGTAAAAAAAAAAAAATCAGCAAGTTAAATTTAAACAAGTACAAGGAAGAAAACAATTAAGAGCAAAAATTAACAAAATAGATAAGAAATACAATTAAGAAAGTTGATCTGACAGAAGGTTGGTCCTTTAAAAAGTCCAAAATAAGTTGTTGAAACTTATAAGGAAAATAAGTGAAGGCACAAAAATGTAACAGGAATTTTAAAAGCACATTGTTACAGATGTTACAGGTAATAGAAGGATAACTTATGTACAAGTTTATGCCAGTAAATTTGAAAATTAAGATGATATGGACAAATTCCTAAAAAAGTTCCTCCCCAAAGAAATAGAAAATATGAATGGTTTTGTAACTATCAAAGACTTCAAATCTGGAATTAAAACTTACCCACCACAAAATGCAAGGCCAGTGGTCTTACTAAAAAAATCTACCAAATATACAAGAGAGTAATTAACTTTAGTTGTACACAGATTCTTCATGAAGTTAGAAAAAAAGCAAGACACTATTCAATCCATTATATAAAGAAAGCACAACTTTGATAACAAAACCTGACAAAGTTATTCCAAGAAAATGAAATTATAGGCCAATCTTTCACATGATTGTAGATTCAAAAGATAAATAAATTAGCAAACAGAGAATTGCATAAACAAACAAACAGATCGGGTTTATTATATAAAAGCAAGATTGGTTTGGCATTCAAAAATCGATCATTGTAATTCACTACATTAGGACCAAAAGAGAAAAATTATATGCTCTTCTTGGCAGATGAAGAAAAGGTACAGATAAAGTTCAACATCCAGTCTTAGAAAAACAAAAACAAAACAAAACAAAAAAACAAAACCTAGAAATAAGCAGCAAACTAGAAACTTTAAAAAGTGTTTATTATTTTTATGAACATTACTTAAAGAAAATCTATATCAAGTATCATACATACTAATAAAATAAAATTTTTTGACTGTCTTAAAGGATACAAATTGCTAACATTTCTATTCAGCATTAAATTGGAGTTGTGCTGGACTCTGTAGTCCAATTTAAAAAATTAGAAAAAAGTATTTAAGAATTGGAAAGAATGAAACAAAAGTTATGGATCAGTGATGGTATGAATATGTATGTAGAAAATCCAAGAGAACAAAGGATAAATTACTAAAATTAATAAATTATTTATCAGCTTGCTATGTTACAGAATTAATGTTCAAAAATAGATTATATTTGTATGTAATAGCAACATTTACAACATAGGATTAAAAACCAGATATCATTTGCAATAGCATTAAATGATCAAATATCTAGGAACAAACTCATTTAAAGATATGAGAGATCTCTACATGAAAAACTATAAAACCATTTTTTAGTAAAACAAAGGAAGATATAGCATGTTCATTGATTGAGAGACTTAGTACTGTAAAGATATAAATTCTCCTCAAATTGATCTATAGATTCAGTCAGTGAATTTCCAGTTAAAAATTCCAGGTTGTGCGTATGTGTGTGTGCACAAGTAAATGTGCTTGAAGCTGAATGTAAAGTTTGTATGAAGCTGCACAAGGACAAAATGTGCCAAGATACTCTTCGGGAAGAAGAAAAACCTGGCTCTTGATGACTATAGATTAATATAGTAATTAAGACAGTGGGTTAGTTGTACAAGGATAAACCAAATAAATCAATGAAAGTTGTCCATGCATACACAGGCACTTGATTTATACCCAGCTTGCACTAAAGTGTGTACTATAGAGAAAGGGAGGTCTTTTCATTTAGTAGTTCTAAGTTAATTAGATATATGTATGAAAAATAATGAAACTTGTCTCTTAACTCATACTATACACAGAAATCAATGCCGTGCAGCCTATAGATATAAATATAAAAGGTAAACAATAAAGCTTCTAGAAAACTATATAGAAGAATGTAACCACAAATTTGGCTAGAAAAGGATTTATTAAACACAACACAAAATGCATTAACACAAAGAAAAGATTGATAATTTGACTGCAATAATACTTCGTAGTTAAAAAGATATCATAAAGAGTGCAAAGACAAGCCACAGTAGAAGATATTTATAATACATATGCTTAACAAAAAATTATCAATAAATATTAACTCCTATAAATCAATAAGAATAAATGAGACGACAATCAGAAAAATGGATAGGAGGTTTCATAAAAGAAGATAACCAATGGCCAATAAATATATGAAAAGGTAGCAATCTCATTAACTATTAGGGAAATACAAAATAAAAAAATACTACTCCACAGTCACCAGAATGATTAAAATAAAAAGATACACAACAGCAAGTGTCGGTAAGGACATGGAACTATCAGAATGCTTGTACCCTGTTGTTGGGATTGTAAATTGGTTGAGTCAATCAATCTGATAAACAATCTCTGAAAACTAATTTATGCATATTTTAGAATCCAGCAATTTCCCCCCTTAGGTACATACCCACTAGATGAATGTACATACCAAGAGACAGAAATGTTAGTAGAAGCATTGTCATAACAGTCTACACTGGAAACAACCCAAACATACTTTGAAAGTAGACTGGATACCTCCTTACATATTTTAAGTTTGGCCTCAAGGTTTCTTCATGCATAGTGAACTGCGACCTAACTGGATGTATAAACAGATTGTAACCTACTGTTGTACCAATCACAGAGTTTCAGCCAACTATAGGTGACCAACTGTTCAAACTGTGTTCAAATAAGGCAAATGTGGAGCTGTAACCAATCCAGCTGTTTCTGTACTTTACTTCCATTTTCTGTATGTCACTTTCTTCTTTCTGTCCATAAATATTATCTAATCTTGTGGCAGACCCCAGTTACTTTGAACCTATGTGGTTCAAGGGGCTCCTCGATTCCTGAATGGCTCTTTGCTGAATTCAACTCTGTTAAATTTCATTCGTCTAAAGTTTTTCTTTGAACACAAACAATAAAATATTGCACAACAATGAAAACAAGCAAATCTCAACTTATACACAACACTATTAATGGGTTTTACAAACCTAATGTTGGGTAAAATAATTCACACTGTATAATAATTGTTCAAAAGCAAGTAACATGAATGGCAGTGCTGATGATCCCATGGGTGGTTACCTTTGGGGAGAGTGAAAAATGATTGAGAAAAAGGCCATGGGGGCTGGGTCACTGGTAATGTTCTATCTTTTCCTAGGTGGTAATTATACAGGTGGCCCATTGCTGGTAACTCATCGAGCTGCACCATTTGTTATGTACTTTTCTGTATGCAAATAATACTTCACAATTAAAAACTAAATAAGAGAAGAAAATAAGGAGAATAGTGAATTTAATGATGATATTTGTTTTCTCCTTTTTTAAATCCACAATTAGAAAAAAAAAGATGCATTTTCATAGAGTCAGGATGCTGGAAGAGATAATTAGGTAAAGGGCAAAACAATTATGTGCCAAATTAAAAAAAAAACATAATCTCACCTTGCTAAAAAAATATTGTAAAAATTAGCCTGATACTTTATGACACTTCAGGGTGTGCAAAGGTCTGATTCCGAAGTTGGGTATTTGGATTCCTATAACCCCTGATGAGTTTAAAGTACTCTGCTAAAGCATGAAAAATTTTTATTTTCCAAATTACCCCTCTGTTTTAAGGAAAATCTTCTTCACCGGAGTTTCATTTTGATGTGATTGTTTCACCACAAGAAAAATTACACTAACCTTGCTACTGTATACATTAGCTTACTACAAAAGTTGTTAAAAATAAGCAATTTCTTCAGGCAAGTTTGGGAAATTTGATAAGTCCATCTGAGTCAGGCAAAAATTTGTTGTTCTAAGTCTTATTCTGTGTGAGTATATATGCATCTTTGTTTCCATGAAATATGAAAAAGTAATTAATTGTTGAAGAGTCTCCAATTTGTTTGGTTAATCTACTTCTTATGGGTTTAAAGACTCACAACATTTTTAATTTGTAATCTGGAATGATGGGATTCTTTTATAAATTATGATTAGAAAAAAATGGGAGAAAACTAATTAATACCTTTTTTTAAAAATAAACCTTCCTTTTTCAAGAGTTGGATATTTATTGGAAACAGGTTACTAACAAAATGGCTAAAAACTCATAGCAAATAGAAAATTTTTATTATTCGAGCTGACTGAATAGTTCATGTAAACTGATCACTTAAAGTATAAATAAATATTAGAGTGTTTTATACTTACAGAATCACAATGTAGAAAAACAAAGAAGTATATTGTTGGAATTTGTGTGGAAGTCATTGCCAGCATAAGCATATTCTACATTTCAAGACAGGAGGAGATAATGTATATATCATCTCTGAAATGCTTCATTTATGCCAGTCACCTTTATATAAGTATTTCTTAAAGTTTATTGATAGGCAAATTGAGAGACATTGTGACCATATCTGTAAATGTTTTATTTTTTTGGCAGAAGATGTGGGAGTAATAAGGAAGTGAACAAGAGATACAAGTGCGGTTTCCTGTTGTCCACAGGATAATGAGTTCACTATATTAACCCCTTTGCAAGCTAGGGCAGATTTTCTACAACATGTCTATCATGGGTATAAGAGACGGCTTTTAGTGGTAGGGAGAGATAGCACAAAAATCATATCGTGTTACAGTGAGAAAGTTGTTCCATTTACAATTACCTTTTAGTTTGTATGTATGTATGTGTGTGTGTGCGTGTCTGTGTGTATATATATATGTATGTATGTATTTATTAGACTTTAAGTTCTGGGATACATGTGCAGAACCTGCAGGTTTGTTACATAGGCATACAAGTGCCATGGTGGTTTGCTGCACCCATCAACCTGTCATCTAGGTTTTAAGCCACTCATACATTAGGTACTTGTCCTAATGCTCTCCCTTCCCTTGCCCCCCAACCCCCAACAGGCCCCGCTGTGTGATCTTTCCCTCCTTATGTCCATGTGTTCTCATTGTTCAACTCCCACTTATGAGTGAGAAAATGCAATGTTTGGTTTTCTGTTCCTGTGTTAGTTTTCTGAGAATGATGTTTTGAACCATGTCCTTGCAAAAGGACATGAACTCATTCTTTTCTATGGCTGCATAGTATTCCATGGTATAAATGTGCCATATTTTCTTTATCCAGTCCATCATTGATGGGTATTTGGGTTGGTTTCAAGCCTTTGCTATTGTGAATGGTGCTGCAATAATCATATGTGTGTATGTGTCTTTACGGTAAAATGATTTATAATCCTTTGGGTATATACCCAGTAATACCATGGTAAGAGCAAAGCCTCAGATAATAAGGTTCTGAAATTTTGATTTTATTTTTACAAAGAAAATTCAAATCTCAAACACCATTTGGCATTCAATGGAACTAATTTGTATTCAATAATGTTTCATTTACATTACATTTATTTTATAGTTATTTTCTATTGAATGCAATGACATTACTTTTAAGTTGTGTTAGTGAATATTACCATTATTAACAATAATATAAACCCTTCTGTAATCTGAATTTCAAGCATTCCAATCTCCTATGCCATCTTCAAATTTTTGAGCTTCCTCCCTCCATCAAGCCTGCAGTCCCTCTGGGATCTAAGACCCACTGAGCCTGCTCATTTTCGCTGTCACTCTCCACCCTCCTAGACACACTTCCTTCTTAAATTTAGTAATTGAAACGGAACCACAAGAAATGAGATTCTGAGATTGGATTGCTCCCATATCTATGTAGCACATACTGATGGGAAATGGAACTGTGACAATTTACAGCCTGTGGTTACATTATGATTGTTTAAATAACTACTAGTGTTGGCATGGAATGAAGTGCAGGTGGAATGCAAGACCATGGCAATAATAGTGATTGTGAAGACTGTGGTTCCAGCTAACTGCTCTGAAGCCTCCAAATGAATACAGAGTGCAAATGAGAAACTTAAGGCCATGAACGCTCAGCTCAGAAATAAGGTAAAATTTTAATGTCTTGGTGGCAGCTTTGAAGAATTCTCTTAATCCTGTAGTTTTAGGGTAGATACTGCTGAGGACAAGATTAAGGCTTGACTGTAGCACAGTTTAACTGCTGATTAAATCTTCTGCCATATAAGATATCTTATGCATTGATAAGAAATTTGAACTTTCAAATTCTTCTGAACCTCCTTGTTATTGGAAGCAACCTCTCATCACTTCTGAGGGAATCAGTCTTCTTCTGCACAAATGCTTTTCAATAACTTGACAGAGGAAATTTCACAGATCTCTTTTGGACTCACCACATTACTCCTTATTGCCTCCATGCTACAAATTAGGTCCCAAAATAATTGAGTCAGAGAAATATAAAGCCCACTTATAAAAGTTTACAGCAAATAGAATGACATTAAGTCTCTATTAGGGCAAATATATTGTCATGGGTGGTAATGATTTCATATTTGGGATTTAATGTGCTGACTTGATACTTGGGCAGGGGGTAGTGCTAATTCATTAGACTGGCTAATTAAAGAATGAACCAAAAATGAATGGAATTTGAAAATAACCTATACAACCTCCCTGGCCTACTGTAGAGATTCAGGGAGGTGGGAATGTTGGAATGAATCTGTTCCAAGAAACTTGGTCACCTCTCTTACATGAGAGGACCACTCCCTACACACAGACATTAAAAAAATCACATGGAAGGGGGAAGAACACAAGCATCTCTGAAGAGTTCTGTGTTCCTGTCCTCTGAAGTCTCAGCTAACAATGCTGAGAATGCTGCAATAAATTGCATTTCTTGATCCAAAATGAAAGCAGTATCCCAGGTAAAGGCTTGGTGTGGATGACCAAGAGATGAGGTAAAATTACTACAGTGAGTCACGGCTGTTTATTAGTGGTAATTGAAGTGTATTGATCTTCAGAGGACTGTAGAAATAGTTCATTGATCACAGTGACCTTAAAGATAAAACAGGTGCTTCTATTTACATGATTTACATAATATACAACCTATTAATCATAGGTTATACTTTATAAACTGTTAAGGTGCTTCTTGATATGTATGGGTAGAAAAATCCCACATCTGAGGACAGAAACCTAGCCTCAATTGCTGAGTGGGAATTTACAGCCTCTTACTTAGTTCCCAGAACTAATCCAGTGTATATATTCAGAAGCCCAATATTGAAGAAGGGGTCAAGGTAGCATTTTTTGATATGTCCTTTTTGGCATTTTTAATGTGATTTTCAGTAGTAAAGGTCAGGTCAAACCTACAATTTTGTATCCTATTTACTACATCTTCAATGGCTGAATGATATTTCTCAGTCAGTTCTACTATAGCTTATTTAAATATTCTCCTAATTTAGAAAAGTTGGAGATTTTTATTCTATCACATATTACATTGCTAAAAACATCTTCAACCATGTAATGTTTTAAATATTTTGACTTATTCTCTTTTGACAGAATCCATGAAGAAAAGGTATTTTGTGAATGAAGTTATAAGTTATATTTTTTATATCTTATACAAGTGAAAAGAATTTTCAAACACATTTTATAACATGATATATTGAAAACATAGTGATAGGTAATGTCATTTCTCTATTTTTGCTGTGGTTTATTTTAGGTGTCAACTGGATTCAGGAACAGACAACTGGTAAAATGTTACTTCTGGCTGTTTCAGTGAGGGCTTCCAGAGAAGACTGGTGAGTGACTCAGTGGACTGAGTGAGGAAGATTCACCCTCAATGTAGATGGGCACCATCCAATCAGCTGGCGGCCCAGATAGAACAACAAAGGAGAGAAAAGGATTTCTTCTCTCTCTGTCTCCTGGAGCGAAAACACAGTGTTTTCCTCCTGCCCCGGGACATCAGGACCCCTAGTTTTCTGGCCTAGGGACTCCAGGACTTACACTAGTTCCCCACCCCATCCCCACTCACAGGTTCTCAGGCCTGTGGCCTGGGACTGAGAATTACATCACCAGCTTCCCTGGTTTTGAGGCTTTTCTTAGCGTTTCAGAATCTCTAGGTTGCAGACAGCCTGTCACAAGAATTCTCAGCCTCCATAATCGTGTGAGCTAAGTTCCCTATTAAATCCCCTCTCAAATATCTATATCTACATCTACATCTATCTATATATAGGCATACTTCGTTTTATTGAATTTCACTTTATTGAACTTCACACAATTTTTTTTTTTTACAAACTTATTTTTACAAATCGAGGCTTTGTGGTAACCCTGTGTTGCAAAGCACCATTTTTCCCGCAGCATGTGCTTACTTCGTGTCTCTCCATCAGAATTTTTTAGCAAGAAAGTATTTTTAAAATGAAGGTATGTATATTGTTTTTTAGATATAATGCTATTGGACACTTAAAAGAATATAGAATAGTGTAAACCTAACTTTTATATGCACTGGAAAATGAAAAAAAACTGTGTGACTCACTTTATTGGGATATTTGCTTTACTGTGGTGGCAAAAACTGAACCTGCAATATCCTCGAGGTATGCCTCTATGTATCCTATTGGTTCTGTCTCTCTTGATAATCTGACTAATACGATTGTTATTTCAGTTGGTTCTAAATGACTAAATATTGTTATGGACTGGTTATAGGTCTATTTGCAAATAAGCAAAAGAAGGCTACAAGGCATTAGATCATGTAACTGAAATGGGAATTTCCTGTAGACTTCTCTGACTTAATATTTACATGTCATAGTCATTATAATACAAGTAAAGCTTATAAATAGCAGTTTCTTCTTTCCACCACTTTTACATTATTTGTGCTCTTCTAGTTTGAAGAGTTCCATGCTGGATGAATAATGCATTTCAGTTTTAATATATTTTAATGTTAATAGTTAAAATATTAAATGTTTATATTTAACATTAACATAATGTTAATTTAATATTATGTAGTTAATTATATAATTTAATATTTTATATTTAATCTACTTTTAAATATATAGAGTTCTTTTATACATACAAATGCCATCTATACATATTTACTTGAAATAAGAATGTTCTGAGCAAATAAAAATACGTTATTTCAACATTAGAACTTCCTACAGAAGGAGATGATCTTTGTAATTTTTGAAACTTCACTTAATACAAGCAGTTAAGATTGTTTTACCAGACCCAATACCATAAAATATTTCTGATGAGCAGATATGAAAAATGCTAAATTAAAAATTATAATTAAATTAAATGGGTGCTGGTTACCACACATAAACCTTACACGCTGATTTTAACTTTTAAGTGCCAATTGCTATAACTCATATCAGAAGTAAATTGAATTGTATTACACAAAAATGTATTACTTGGCAGCCTCTTACTTTCACAATGTTTTTGTTACTCTAGCCTATATAAAATTCCCACTGTTTCTAAAGAGCTAGGGAAAAAAAGAGCCCATTGAATATCAATCACAGATTTCAGGTTTCCAGTTTGCAAGGTGGGTTACATTATAATTTGACACAGTTATATGTTAACTAATAGTACAAAATATTGAGGTAAGTGCTGCATTGAAATATAAACTCTCTTAAGTGCAATGTTAAGAACATATGGGTGAGTAATACACATAATGTTTACCATAATTCCCTACCACAAATTGATTAACTTTCCTGTCTCCAAGGATAGTGGCAGTGATAGCATTTAGAAACCCTTTTTTGTAAATTCTATCTCTAGGTCTCATTTAATAAAACTTTTTATTCCTTCGTTGCACTAATTGCTTTGCATTCAGTTCTACTGGACAGTCTGATCATAGCATGAATGAAATGCACTACATCCATTGAAAGTAGCTTGTTATACAAGAGCTTTATTGGGTCTGGCAAATAAGTTTTCCAGAATATTAATTAACAAAGTTCTTTTTTATGGGGCTGCTAAATCCATTTTGAATTGGTAAGTTTACTCTTTTATAGATTCTGAAATGACATCAAAATTAGAGGTTCTTTTATATGTTTTAAAAGAGTATTTCTAAACAAGCTTCTGAATGTCTGAATGTCTGAGATTGAATGTTTTGGTTGAAAGGCTACCAAATACTACCAAATGTTTTGGTAGTATTTGTGGCTGTTCATTGAAATTTCCACTAATTCACAGGTTTGCATCACATAATATTAATGGACAAACAAAACAGGTTTAGCACAAAGCAGAATGGGTCAGTGCTGTGACTGAATGACCCTTCCAAAATTCATATTGAAATTTAACTGTCATCGTGACAATCTTAACGGATGAAATCTTTAAGTGGTGATTAGGCTATAAGGGCAGAGCCCTTATGAATAGATTAATATCATTATTTTAGGAATAGGTTCATTATCACAAGTGCAGGTTTTTACAAAAGTGAGTTCAGCTTTCTCTTGTTCTCTGGCTACTTCTGGAAAGTTATCTGGCTCTCTCACATTCTCTTGCCCCTCTGCCTTCCACCATGAGATGATGCAGCATGAAGGTGCTCACCAGATACCAGCACCTTGATATTGGACTTCCCAGCCTCCAGGACTATAAAATAAATTTCATTTATTATATCATGCCCACTCTGTGACATTTTGTGATAGTGAAACAAAATGGATTAAGACAGTCAGTCTGCCACATATCTTCCTTATATTTCCCATTATTTTTATATGCAACAAAAATGTATTTGTTTATTTCTTTTTCTGTTCTCTTTTCCAGTATCTATCAAAACTACCTTCGTAAATGTTAATGATAAAGATAAGACTATATCTTCAGAACACTGATATGAGGATAAGTTTCAAAGATGATGGAGGAATATATCCTAAACACTTATTGACTCCCAGAATATTTCCCATCACATGTATTGTTTCCACTAGGTAGCATTTTGTCAAAACCACACACATATATTTAGAAATATGTTCAGCTTTTATATTCATGCTCTTATATCTGTTCCATTTTGATATTTTAGAAGTTTTGTTAAAAAATAAAAGGGAGAAACCAAGTAGCCTAATTCTTTCTTTCCTGGTTTGCCTTTAGATATGCTAAATATTTTATAAGGGTGTAAGGCTAGGATTCTGGAAAAAGGCTTAAATGTATAGTAGAAAGCATTTTCTATCTAATATTACAAAATTAAAACATTTGAAAGTTTAGAAATTCCACTGAAAAGAGGGAAAGATATCCAAACAAATCCCTTAATATCTTCAGAAAGCTTTCAGATAGTATGATTGAGGGATACACTGTAATTTTAAAAGACAATTTATATATCATCTGTGTGTTCTTCTCACTTCCACCATATCTAACACTTCATGTATTTTTTATATATTTTCTGTGTATTAAATTACTTGATTTACACTGTAGGTGTTTTGTTTTCTACTTTTAACACATCATTTTATATCAATCGCCTATTTGCTCACCAATAAAATAAACAACCAACCAAAGGAAGAACACAATGCATGGCCTGAATAAGGAATACAGTATGATTCTTTACATATATACAAATGCTACTTTGCAGAAGGTCTCAAAAATTATTCTCTTTTCTTATTATACCTTTTTTTGACCTACTGATTTTACTATAGACCTGGCAATGAAATGAGGGCTGGGAAAGGCACTGAAAGAGGAAATATTGTCTAGATGACTACTCGTTTGTCAAACAGCATGAAGCAAGATTGCAGTTGAGTCAGAACCTGCCACTCTCTAGTGATGTATTAGCTTTTAATGTTTTAAAATAATTATAGTGAGGCCTAAGCCACTATATAAAACCACTATATAAATTCTAGTGCCATTAGCAACCCCATTTTTCAGAGATTCAATCAATCAGTAGTTCTGAGGAAAATTGCACCCATTTTTGCCAGTCCCAGAAGCATGAAAGTTCAAAGGGTAAGCAGCAGTTGTCAACAGGAATCAAAGTGAAATGGATCTCAAAGTGAAGTTTTTAATTTGGAATTTCTGAGGCTGGTTACTAAACTAAGCCTTATGCATAAGTATGTCATTTGTTCTAAAAGGTCAGAGAATGCCAATACATTTTCAATCAGTTTTAATGATAAAAGGGCCAAAAGTAAGTCTATAATACATTTTTAAGCCTCCAAATTGTCATTTAAAACCAGCAACCTGTTAACCACCACTGGAGATTAGTTTTAAATTAAAATGACTTTATTGAGCATACATTAGATTTATAATTTGATGGAGAAAAAGGGAATCATTTAACATTATGAATGTAGTCTTACAAAACAATATCAACTTTCCTAAGTTTGAATTTTCTCTTCTTACATAATTTTTAGTTTTACCGAGCTCTTATGCTTAAGTTCTTAGGAGGGTATCAAAAAGATTTGAAGATAAAAATTGATTCTATTCTGATTCCTTTTCAACATATTCTTTTGAATAAGAGATTTAAAAATGGTAAAATAATTTTTCCAGGAAGTTCTTACACTTTCAATTTAGAGTTTCTGGAGTCACTGAGTTAGGGACTTGAATTGAACTGATGAGCAACAGGAAAATCAGGAAACAAGGTTATTTTGCTGGGCTGAAGCAGTAAATCAAAACCATGGATGTAACAAAGAGGAAGTATGGTCAGGAAGGAAGGGGATCAGGGTGAAGTTGCAAAACAAAACAAAAAACTTGTTAAACTCAGATCAAGATCGGAGAGTTGGAGACTACAAAGCAAAGATCAGGAAACAAAATACGAAAGCCTCTATTTGCTAAGCATTTACTAAGGCATTATGCATTGTTTTAAGTGTTTTGGAAGTGCATTCTTATTTAATTTTCACAACAGCCTTATGGTGTGACTAGAAAAGCAATATTAGGTTTCCTAACCCAAGATGAATATCATAGAGGAGTGGGAAATAATACAATATATGATCACAGGCTATGATAGGGAAGGGAGAAAACCAGGCAGGCAGTGACATATGTCAGAGAATTTAGGAAGCCTCCTGGTGTCTCCGCCTCCCAGTACATGCACCACTTCTTCCACCAAGGGTTCTGATTTATTATTTCTATTTTGTTTTCTCCCTCTATTCTCCTCAATGACTAGAATAAATAGGTTTAGATCATGGGCTTCCTACACTAAAAATTTAGGGCAGGTTCAAGCAAATAAATTTAAAACAAACAGAATAAGAGTTTATCTATAAGACTCAGAAAAATTCCCCATTATTTTGAGTTGGAAATAATTTCCTAAGACCAAGTTATTTAGATGGTTCTAAAAAGCAATCAACTTAAAACATAACCAATATAATTAATTGATGATCTTGGAAGATGTAAAGAAAATAGAAGGAAGGTGATATTGCAATGACAAGATATTCTAATGACAAATACATAAGAGAAGTAATAGGTGAATAATTCTGTCCTCAGAGTTGTTCTAGGAGGCAGGCTGTGATTCTACGTATCTTAACTTCATGTTCTTGTGATAACTCAACAAGTGCATCTGTCATTTCTCTATTTTAACAGTAGTATATAAACTTCTAATTGAATCGTAAGAAAATCCTAAGCACCCAGTATTGGAATTATAAATTGTTTTTGTATTTTCTTTTTTAATTACTTAGGCAAATAACTTTTTATGTAATCTTACATATAATAGATTATATGCTAATGAATAGCTCTTTCAATGTATAAATTGTACATGCAGACAAAATGGTGAGTTACTTTTTTGCTTTCCTTTTCCCTAAAGGCATTCATTCACCCTGCTTCTCTGCATAAATTTATTGAAAATAGAAAAAAAATATGTATTTGCTGCTTTTTCCAAGTTTCACAGACTTAAAATTTTTTTCTATGCACATATGGCAATACACAAGAGACTCTTATAATATTTGAAAATTCAAGCTGCTATTCAAAAAATAGACATCTTGGGTAGTTTTTATGTGAAGATATTAACTGAGGAAGCAATATAAATTAGTTATAGCCTTCTTGCATTATGTGGTATCATTTTACACCTTTATAAACACCAACAACACACATATAAAGGTTCGAGCTAAATTTCAGTCTGCCTTTTGTCTGTGTTTTTAACATTTACATTATCAGTAACAAGTTTCAAACATTTTTGTCCAAATGATTTAGGTAATTTTTAAGGTGTGCAGAGTTCTCATGTTTTATGTCCAAGTAGTTTCAACTGTTTGAATATATTTAAGCTTCTTCTCAATATCCAGTGGGATAAAGTAATGTAAAGCTGAATTTTACATTATTTTAATTTACTATTACTTTTCTAAATAAATATTTTTAAAGTCTATTAAAACTTATGTGATTTTAATTGTTGAAATGTAAAAATATGAAGTATGGTACAATGTTTGGCTGAAAGTATCATGTCTTAGATGCATACATATCATTTAACTCAGAAGCTGCATATCTAGGATAGTTCCTTCAGAAAATGACCATGGATGTGCACAAAGATTGAACCACTAGAATGATTATTTATAATTGTATAAACATGTAATAATAAGGAAGTTGGCAAAGAAATTATATTTATGTATACACATACATACAAATAATACAGTCTTATACAGACAACAAATAATGCTACAGGAAAAAATAGCTAAAGAAAAAAATAGTTGTCAAGGATGTACTAGTAATTTAATTTTAACAGCATTATGTGCAGTATGAAACCACTGTTGCATACATATTAATATATTTATGGTTTTTTGACACCTCTTCAGGCACTAAGTCCTGTCGTGTGTGTTTCTGCTTTATTCTCTTTTCTATTCCTTCTTTCGTTTTTGTGGTGGTAGTGGTGGTGGTTGATTTTCCAGCTTTGCATTCCTTCAGCTATTCTACTTGGACAGTCTCATAACCTTCAAATCATGCTTCATACTGTCTCCAAACAGTCCAGTTTTAAAACATAAATTTTATTAGGCCAGTTTTATGATGAAACATCTTTAATAAATATCTATCTTCTGTAACATAAAGTCAATTTTCTTTGTGTTTTACCTGAGCATCTCTGTAATCTGGCCCCTAACATTTTCTCTGGTCTTATCTCCAACTTTTGTTCCATTCATATGCAAAAATGGCATCCTCACAGTGTTTACCATCTTAAACTTTGAAATGTCTGGAATACTCCTTTTCCTCATTTTTATCTGATAAGTTTATTTTTTAAACTCAGGATAAACAAGGAGAATATCTACCACATTGACCATTTAACTATGTGAATGAAACGCTCTTATTGTTGCTTTCAATAAAGGAATTATATACTCTGTAGTATTTCATATTTTTAATGTATATGTATCAAGTCTAATCTAACATTTCTTTAATTGTGATTAAAAGTTATACCCTGAGAGATCATTTGCTGATAAAATTTTAACTTTTTTTTGAGATGGAGTGTCATTCTTGTTGCCCAGGTTGGAGTGCAATGAATGGCGTGATCTCGGCTCACTGAAACCTCCGACTTCTGGGGTCTATGATTCTCCTGCCTCAGCCTCCTGTGTAGCTGGGATTACAGGCATGCACCACCATGCTCGGCTAACTTTTTATTTTTAGTAGAGACGGGGTTTCTCCATGTTGGTCAGGCTGGTCTTGAACTCCCAACCTCAGGTGATCTGCCCACCTCAGCCTCCCAGCACTTTGGGAGGCCAGCACGCTTATAATCCCAGCACTTTGGGAGGCCAAGGCAGGCGGATCACCTGAGGTTGGGAGTTTGAGACCAGCCTGACCAACATTGAGAAACCCCGTCTCTACTAAAAATACAAAAATTAGCTGGCGTGGTGGCACGTGCCTGTAGTCCCAACTACTTTGGAGGCTAAGGAAGGAGAATCGCTTGAACCCAGAAGGCGGAGGTTGTAGTGAGCCGAGATCGCGTCATTGCACTCCAGCCTGGGCAACAAGAGTGAAACTCCGTCTCAAAAAAAAAAAAAAATTGAATTCAGGAGAACAAACAACAATGAATAAAGTAATGAATAAGGAATATGTCTTAAACTTGAAAAATATGTATAATCTTGAGAATAGTTTCAAGCTAAAATTTCCATATTTCTTTGTGTAAAGGGTAAATTTTCTAGCAAACACATCTTGATAACCAATTACACACCAAATCAAAGATGAAAAGTACTAGATCAGCCAGTTGGGATCTCTGTAAGCTTCATTTGAGTCTTCAAATCCCTTAGACCTGCTAGAGAATTTGTACCATTAGTTTTGTTTTTGGTAATTTAGTCAACTAAAAACTGAGGGATAAAAACAGAAGGTGAGTTATGGAATGCAACAGTTTCTGAAATGCTTATCTTATGAAGAGACAGTTTAAGAGTTGAAAGATAATGGGTTTTCTCCCCGTTACAGCCTATCTATAAGAAGCAGCATAGCCTCTGTTACTTTCAGAGGAAATTATCAAAATATCATCTGCACAGAAGCAAACGAAGGAAGGAAAAGAGTTTTAATAACAAAGTTTTATCTGTGAGGTTTGTTACATTTTATTTCACTAATGCCAGATGCTCCCATTTAAAAATTAAATCTATATTTTAATAAAGGAGAATAATATCTTTATTCCACTAGGCTTTTCTCATTCCTTCACTTCCTTTGAATTCCCTGATTTCAGATATTTTTAATTATATTGCTAAAAGATTTGTAAAATAGAGTAGACAAAATTGCACATCTAACATTGTGTTACTTGTTTGTTTTAACATCACTAAGAATGAGTCACATTTTATAATATCATAAAAGAAAATATAAAAATGTACTATTTTATATGAAAATGGCTCTTAAGACTGTTTAGCTAATACTTAAAATGTAAAAATAAATTAATAAGAATATAGCTTGTAGATGTTTGTTTTTGAAATCATACACTTTTGCTTACTTTCTGCCATCTGTGCATTACACAATTATTTGTTTTTAACTTTGTCAATTAGTGTTAGAAAGTTTATGAAACTACATGAAAAACCAGGGAGAGATAGTCCCCTAAAGGAGAAATAAGATATATGTGTGCACATACACACACGTATGTAATATGTTAAGTTATAAACTCACAACACATCATAATAATATTCATTTGGTAAATGGAATTATCGACACCTTAGATATAAACTAGTGCAATTGTTCATAATTTTCTTAGTTGATAAGCTCCCTCAATTAAATGATAGTCTCAGGTAGTCACAGATTTGAGGATTAAATTGCACTGCTGTCAAGTCTTGGAGTGAAACAAGTAAGCATAGCCAGCTTACAAGTTTGACCTCTGCAATTACTGTTCATTTCCTAAGTTTCCTGGGTGTAAATGCATGTTAAATTGCCTTTTAGTGCTGGGAATGACTTTTACTTAGCCAAATTACTCTCTTTTGGTTCATCAGTTAAATATGTACTGTATATAATTTAGTAGCAAGGAAGTTACTCATTCCAACTTAAAAGTGTCCATCCTGGACACTGTATGTGGCCAGATTCAATATCTTACATTATTATAAAAATGTGTTTGTGTTACTAAACTAGGCTTTTATATGCCTATCCTTTTTAATGAATTATTCAGGTCATCAAATATAATTTTCAACTTGCTTAACCTAATTTAAGTCAGCATTTGTAGAATGTCACTTGGGTCAATAACAGCTCAGAAGAAAAAAATTAAAAATCAATGAACATCAGAGTGAACATTTTAATTTTCACTTTTTAACCTAAACCTTTTCCTGTATTTAGAAGATTGAATATTAAAGACCCATTTAAAGATATTTAGTTTTTCAGAAGTATCACTAATCTATACAACTATTTGCAATAACTACAGGGGACCAGTTGCACTATTTCCTGTGTCAACAGAAGATCTGACCTTGTTTTCTCGATAGCTTAGAGATTAGGTGCAGTCCCAATGGAAGAACTGTACATCATTTTCAAAGGAAGGTTTTCTGAAGGATAATGCTGAGTTTCCAGATTCCTACTGTGGTTGAAGCTAGTGTCTATTTAATCTTTTACTCCAGATGGCCTTTTGTGACCAAATGACTGCAAATTTTAAAAATCAAGAAATTTTTAAATGGAAAGAGCTGGCCTTGGTAAGGAAGATTGGAGATAGAAAGTTATTCCTTTTTTTTTTATGTGAGTGAAACAGAAGAATGCACTGCTATTATGAATGTTAGCAGATTTTAAGATCTTTATGGATAAATAGAAGGTATATATACATTTTAAATAAATAAAAATAATAAATATATTCAATTTAATTTCTTTTCAGGAAGAATTTTCTAAAGAGAAAGGCTTGTTTAATTCTACTCTGAAAGGCATTATCAGTAGATTGATTTGATGTAGCAAAGAATTTTTTACCATATATATATATGGTATATATATATGTATATTTCTTACCAAATATATTTCAAGTAAACAGGTAAACTAATTTTGTGAAATTGCATTTAGTCTTCCTGGAAAGAAACTAGGCTGATTGAGAAGAAAAAAATAAACTGAAAATTCCTGCACTTTTGCTTTCTCTCTGTACCTTCTCTACCAAAAGGACCAGGAAACATTTCTCAGAAAAGAATGGCCTTCTTCAGGAGTCACCACCACAAATACAGCTGGGAATGAGATGTATCTCTTGATTTACTTGTTAACATGTGTTCCAAAATGGATAACCATATGTGACTGATCTGCAGAGTAGGAAACATTATGGCTGGATCTTGGAGGTAAAGTTTTTTAAATGTACAACGGCTGGGTTTTGCAACCAGCATATATCTACCTAAATAGGTGTACATTTGTATACCTATAAAATACAGTCATGACTCTTTTAGATACAAATCTATATTTTTGAAGCAAGTATTAAATCCTCAAATATGCCAGATGTGGAAAATAGAATAGGTCTAGAAAAGTTTGTCAATGCTTCCCATTACAATTACATATTTGTGTAAATGTTTGTCCTGTCACTTCTCTTCTTAAAGCACTCCATAATTCTCCATTCCTCTCAGAGTAAATGGGAAAGTCTACAAAGGTCAATCTCATCTAAACTCATGGACCTCTCTGACCTCATCTCCTACTAAACTATCCTTCTGGCCTCTTCAAGCAGAAACTTTGCATCTTACACTTCCCTGTACCTGATCATCTTTCCTCCAGATATCTATCTATAAAGCGTATTCCTTCCTATCCTTCAGGATTTTGTTCAATATCAAAGTCTCAAAGAGGCTTACTGCAACAAATTGAAAATTGTTAACAGTTCCATACATACTTCCAATTCTCCTTACTCTGAACTACTCTTTCTATAGCATTTGAGTTCTGTTATATGTAGCTTATTTATTTATTTATTATGGCTATTATTTGTTACCAGTCTCCCTCTACTAGAAGATGAGCTCCATGAAGGCATGAATATATGTGTGTTTTTCTCACAAATATAGCCCCAACAGCCTGAATAGTGCCTGGCACATTACATACACTAAGTGTTGAATGATCTTTAATTTAGACCCAAAACGCTTGGTTCTAAGATATATAATATATGCTTAATGTGAAAAAAATGCTTTTCTCAATTATGAAACTAAGTAAAATTTGTTCAAATGACTGAAGGGATATGTATCACATAGGAATTCAGACAAATATTTTGGGGCTCTTATATATTCATTAAGATGTCTGATGAGTTTAGAAGAAATGATGCAATATGATTTTATAAGTACAAACTTGTTTTCTCAGCAGAATAAACTGGTCTTCTGGAAAAGAAACAAAGACATTTCACTTATTTCAAAATATGTTATGACGATGCACGCATGACAAGTTTAACACTTCCTTTGTTTAAGACAGCATTAAATAGAGGAAGTTTATTTCCAGTGTAAAAATTAGTGTAGTTAATTAAGAGAAAATGTCAATAGAACTTAACAGTGTCACAGGATAATGGTTCCTGCTGCTAGATATATGTCAAGAGAAAGATAAATAAGATAGAGTGATTTATTAAGCAGTGCAACACTGCAGGCAATGCATTTCTAGAGGATTATAGCACTCCTTGGGTGGTGATGTAAGGCAGAGGACTAAAGGCTAAGTGGACTTAACCCTTTAATCAGTACAAATATAACACAGAAGCGTGGTACTTGTAGACAGTCCCTGCTGATATAGCAAAATTACTTTTATATTTAGAAGAGACTATAATGGTATCAAAGAGGATCTAAGTTAGAATAGAATGCCATCAACAGTTCCTTATAGCTTTGTAGATAATTATGTGAAGAAGTCATACTATTTCAAAATTTAAAAGCCAACAAAGTTTGAATCACCTTTATATGAAATACAGACTTCTTAAAAATTATTTTAGGCAAAAATTGGTTGCTGGTTTAGGAACTTGGTCGTTGTTCTCAGCAAAATCGGTATTAAAACAATATTTGGAAAAACATCTAAAGATAATTTTCCTTTTCAATAATTTTAATAGTATAAATTCATTTATTTCAGATTGTTTATATTAATTAAATAATGTCAAAGATGGTTTAAATCCAGAACCAACTTTTGCAATCTGGCATGGCATGTTCTTCGCTTCAAACTGAACTCAGAATACTATCATGAACTTTGATTTTTCTCAGATCAAAGTCACAAAATTCACTTTTTACTGAGAATTTGTTTTCAGATCTGGCGTGGTGTATTTTAGTGTTGCAATAACATAAAATTGTGGGAATAGATACTTAACAAGACGCTTTATAACTTTCTAATATGTTAAATTGTATTTCATAGGTATTTACAATATGTATTACATTTAAGTTTACAATGAAACCAGAGTTCAGTAATTCTGTTAAGCTTAATGGCTTTCTTTGAATCCGTATTTAACATAGGTTATGTTTATATATAATTGACAAGATTGTTTTTAGTTTTATTAACATATTAAACTATCAAATAGTTATTAACATATTTTAAAATTATAAAACATTTTAGTTTTTAGTATTGATACTGAGGTAGGAGGTGGGATTCAACTCCAGAGGCTGAGCTCAGACACTGAACCAGATTGAGGACTGGCTAAAACAGGGCCAGGGCAGAAGCAGCTTGTAATAAGACATGCCCACCAGCCTCTCAAGTCAATTTACCATTGCCATGGTGACACTTGGGAGTTACTGCCCCTTTCCATGTAATGACCCAATGATCCAAAAGTTACTACCCCTTCCCTAGAAATTTCTGCATGAACTGTCCCCTAATCTGCATGCAATTAAAAGTGGGTTATAAATATGACTGCAAAACTGCCCTGAGCTGCTACTCTTGGACCAGAGGGTAGCCTTGCTGTGGTCCATGACAGAGCTGTAACAACAATGCATCTTCAATAAAGCAGTTTTCTTCTACCTCTGTCTTGCCCTTGAATTCTTTCCTGAGCAAAACCAAGAACCCAGCAGGCTAAGATCCACTTTGGGGCTTGCCTGCCCTGCATCAGTACTATGAGAACACCAAAATTAAAAAAGAAATTTCATCATCATCATCATCATCATCATCATCATCATCACAACTGGAAAAAGCCCATATGGTTTCAGACTGCCATCAGTGGCAGTTTGTGAACATTGCTTAGTTTAGAAGAATTAGCCTTCCTGTAATGTTTATGCTTAATATTGTGCTATTTTAGTTGCAAACCTCAAGATATAATTCCTGAAACAAATCCCTAAGTGCACTGTTTTTATAGGATACTAATCCCCCCAAAATCTAAGTCTTTATGAGACCCAAAGGATTTACTATATAAACTGCAAACATCTTGAATCACAACTTATAATTCCACTCAATTTGGGTTCATTAATTTGTATTCCTGGCTATAGTCTATTATAAAAACACGTAGTAATGACATGCTTAAACAGGGAAAAATGTTTTTGTAGTTTTTCATATTTGCTTGAATGACATAAAGTTATTGTGAGTTTATTAGCATATGGTTTTTACTATAAACATTTTCATTAGCTAAACAAGTTTTCCTAACACATTTCCTTATGCTTGATTACACTATGCTTTTTTAAACTAATGCTTATTTTCTGGAAGTAAATGACGAATATAGAAGGATTAAACAATATGGCTGATTCTATCTCTTGCTGTGGCCTTCAGAAACAGTGAGGAAATAATAACTACAATGTTCTGTGCCTATATTATGTCATGAATACAGCTCTAATAGTGTTATACCCATAAGTTATTTTAATTTTCTCAAACACCTGATGAAGTCAGTAATTATTATCTGGGGAACTGAATCACCTAGAGGTTAAAAAACTTGTCAAATATCATATAGCTAGTAAGTGGTAAAAAACAGGATTGTAAACTGAGCTGTCTCTCAAGGAAACACAAAGACATGAAAATAGTGATTTAATTAGATGTTTATGTTACTGAATCATACACTTTTATAGATAAACTAAAATTTTAAATAATCCGACACTCTATTGAAGCAAAGATCAAGTGAGATATTTGAACAATTTGTTTCTTCCTTTGTGACTAGGTAAAAAATTGGTTCATGGTCTGTGTTCCATTCTTTCAGTAACACAACTTAGTATGTATTTGACCCAGTTGCAGTGTGCTAAATAGCAGGATATCTGTGAATTCCATGCTCGTGGTGTCTTGTGTTTCCTTAGCATGATAATTGTGATTTTATGATGGAGTTGCATGCTTCCTAGTTTGTGTCACTTGTACATTCTAAGCTCCATGAAAACAGCCATTATGCTGTCTTATTCACCTCTGTGACTAGTTAAATAATTCTTGTTTAATATCCAAGTTAGTGTTTACTAGAGAATGAAGAATTTAAAATAGTAAAGGCAGAAGATATACTTCTAGGATGTGCTAAAGTAGAGCTTAAACAATGGATATAAACACTAACTGCTAGAAAACAATTGAAGCAGATAGAATAAACTGTGTAGTGATCCCAAATGGATTGTTAATTTGGAGTCTAAGATACAGAGCTGTAAATATAAAGAGACTCTATAAATTTGGGGTGCAGTCAAAATCAAAGAACAACTTTATGTGTCTACAGTGCATTGGTGGGTCATGCATTTATCTTTTTTAAAATTTTGACACAAAAAAAGTTGCCATAAAAATGTAGTTCACTAGTAAGTGACATTGATACATATAATGAGGTACATAATGTGTATTTATTCTCTATTACACATTGAAATTTTTCTGCTTTATAATTGTGAAAAACAATCAAGAAAAGTTTGTACCACTTTCAAGGGTATTTAACAAAATGTCATAAGGACTTTATGACCAATAATTTTTTAAAGTTGACGATGGAAATTTTAAATATACTATCATGTCCATGATAGTTGGGTTATAAGGATGCATTTTAGAGCTAGGCTAAATGCTAAGAGTCTTAATTTTCAAAACATGTTGACTTTGTTTTTGAAGGCTCTGGTCAGTTTCCTATGCTTTAAAAATATAGCCATCATTATTAAACCTCTAATTACATATTCATATACAAAGGGGAAATGGATTCAGGTTTGGGCACGTCAAACAGAAATTGAATTTTCAAATTTATGTTTGAAATAATTTAAATGATGTTCTGTACCACCACCTGCTGTCCCTTGAGCCCAATACTTTAACTTAAACCAATCCTAAATCAGCTTTAGGATAAATTTATGTTGGGGACGTTTATTCCCATTTTTATTACTTAAGCTGAAGGAAACTGTAATATGGTACTGTGAAAACACTGAGTTCTACTCAGATGTCAGATAATACTATTTTAAAGAATCTATAGCACCTGCTGGTTCTATCATTTAAATTTAGATTTAAAAATAGTTTCTCAAAATCACCCTTCAATTTTTTAGTGTCTCTTAGGAAACAGCTTCTTTGTTTTGTTAAATACTGAAATAGTACTTTTAATTATGGAACATATTCACAGGTAGTTCAAAGGAGTCAAAGAAGATGTTGATTGTACTAGTTCTTGTTTTATAAGAAGAAATATGATTTTTGCCTCATGTTCTTTGATTTCTTTTAACTCTTCAAAAGCCCAGTTGAACATGAGAAAGGATTTTCTGACTCAGGTCATGAGGAGTTGGTATCAAGCTAAACAATTTTCAGGGCCATATAGTATGCATATAGTTCATAGCATAATTGCTTAGGAGTTCATCACAGTTCATTGGGAAGGCAAACCAATGCATTCACAGCTTAAAATCATGGCACTGTTTTCCAGTAAACAAATTACTGTTCACTACTGGTAGAATTTGAACATTCACTTTCAGCATGAAAGTTCAACTTTTTTTATTAGTTGTGAAGAATTGTGTGACAACAAGAAAGAAAATGGGCACTTTGTCATGTTTTAAATCAGCATGGGGAAATTCTCAGGTGGATGTGACAGCACTCAGAATGCACTGTGGTCCCTTTATTAAGGACTGCCAATCACAATTAACAACAATAAGAGATGTTGTTTAAGCCTAAATAAAAACTATGGAGAGCCATTTTAATTTAATACCTGTAAGAACAGAATGTAGAAAAAAACCTGTCTTTGTAGTCGAGTTAACCTGTCACGGGGAATTACTCTCATTTTTCCTCTGTTCACAAGGGTCAGCAAACCACAGAGCTAGTCAATGTCATTTTTGTTATATTCAAATTGAATGTGAAATATTAGATAACAATATAAAGAAATGGCTTTAGTTACTGCATTCCAAGGCTTGAATCCTTTGAGAGTTTGTAAATAGGACATTGGTAAGTTTCATATATTTGATATCTACACTATTAAAATTGATGTCTTTTTGAGTTATTCTTCTATGCAAAGTTTTAAAGAGATCTTCTCTCAACAATCTCTTCTGTTGCCCAATTCAACAGAAAAGAATGTCTGACTCTTCTTTTTGTGGATATGAGAAAGTTGTGTTCTGTATAATAGTGTGATCCATCTGACAGTAGGAAGAACTCTTTATTTTCTTCCAAAAATTGTCCTGGGATTTCAAAATCAGTGGGTTGTCTTTTATGTTAACTCTTGTGCAACAGCATCAAATTATTTTCAGTATTTCTAACACTCCTAAAGACCCGCTTTCTACTCACCACTAGCATCTGTGGAGCTATTTGATGTTTAAGAAAACTACCAAAGGAATTTTCCTTCTTTATTCTTTTCAATAATTCTGGCTGCTCCTCTCATCAGAAATGGTTTATTTTGATCTCAATTTGGTTAAGATCCATTGGCGTGATGTTGAACATTCCTGCAAGGACTGTATCTTTCTTATTTACGGTCATACTCAAAGCATAGGCCAGGCATGGCACATAGCATACTCAAGAAATATTTATTAAACCCTAGTTAAGAGTTATTCCTTATTTTCCTTTTGCTATTCATGTTCCTGACACATTGTTGGTGCTTAATAAATGCTTGCTGCTAAATAAATATATATGTAGTTGCTTCAAATATTTTACATGACTAGAAATATTTCTGTTTCCCATAATCAGACACAAACATCTGAAGATAACTCTAAAATTTCCCTTTGCATGTAAACAGAAAGCAAATTACATACAACTACATTTGCGAAGAAGTCAATGATGTCCTCTGGAGCTCAGATGATAGAAAGAGTCACTGCCAATAAACTAAACATAAGAGACTTCTAAAAATCAAATTCAGTTTCCTTTAAGAATATTAATTGCAAGAAGATGTATGTAGACATGGAGATAAGGGAGGACATAAAATGACAACAAAACTTGTATAAAATTGGTCTCTCATTCGTGCATTTTACAACCTAATTCACAAGCTCTTAATGTTCCAGCGAAACAGATGTACTGAGTTTATCTCTATAATGGACCATACTGCTTTTGCACAGTTGGATTCCCTGAACTATTTTTCCGGAATGCTTTGAAGTTACAGATTTTTTAAAATGTCAGGATTAATAAACAACTCACATATATTTAACATTTTTCTGCTTTTAGCTGTCCTTGAACTCTTTTTTAGAAATCTGTCTGATAACACATGAAATGCTTCTTTATCCCTATTCAATCTGGTATAGTGGTTCAATGAAGATGGCAATTCTGAAATAACAGCTGTACTTCCTCTTTAAAAGACTGTATTTTTATTGGAAATTATCACCAGTTCCAACTCAATTGCCTATACATGGATACCGTCATTGATTGATTCTCTTTTTCATAGGGTTTATAAGCCTTTTCTTAATTTATTTTTAATCAGAGCATAAAGATGCTTTCAGTATCTTTTAATGAATTCACCTTTTCATTGTTAGCAAGTGGAAGAATAGCAGCTTTTCAAAGATGAAGTAGCTAATTATATGCGATTCAGCATTATCTGTCATTATAAATTTGTATAAATGTACAATCAACCTACAGGCTGTGCAACTCATTTAAGGGAGCAGTGGGATAGAAAGGTATTTAACATATTTATAACTTTTGTTATCTGTTGCATGTTTATAGAACTAGAAAAGCATGCTAACCATATGGGTAATTCTATTTATCTTTTTTTCTTGGGTGTGCTCCAAAACTTATTGAAATTTGGTCACTTGGAGGAAGAATTCAGAAAGCCAAAAGCATTCAGAAAGAATTCATAAGCATGTCAACATCTCCAAAAAAGGCTTCAACTAAGAAGATGCCTTACTTATAAACTTCTCCTCTTAGCTTTTTACAACAACTCAGTGGGGACATTACAAATAAATTTCTTTTTGGTTTAGTGAGTTTTAAGTCATTTGCAGACAATTTTAGTATTTTGTTTGAGACTATAATTTAATAAAATATTGCAGTTAACCTCCATGTTTTATTATTTAGCATCCATTCTTTTAATTTATCAATATGAATTTATTAAATGCCTAACATGTACAAGGCACTTAACTATAAGCAAAGAGACTACACAGATTAAATAGTACACTATTATATATTCAAAGGATTCAGGTGGAGACATGTTTAAAAAAATGAATTACACTATGGTTGATAAGTACTATGATAAATATATCTTGAGGAGTATAGAAGATGGTTCTCAATCCCAGGAAAGACTTCTTGAAAGTAGAGAAATAAAAGAAAAAATTAGAGGATGACTAGGAACTTGCTGTATAAAGGCAGAGAGTGGGAGTAGAGTCTAATCAGGTTGGTAACAAAGGCACTCCAGGAATTGGAAAGAGCAGATGCAAAGGTGAAGAGGTAGGAAAGAGTCTTGTCTTATGGTCAGGGACAAAAACCAGTTTGGAGTAACTGGGCGATTAAATGTGGGGCATGAATGATAAGAGATGAGAACTGAGCGTTGGACAGGAGTCAAGTGATGGACTATTGTTTATACTATGAAGAACTCAGACTTCTAAACTGCAGGCATTGGGAAGGCAAAAAAATATCTGAAGAATGGGAATTATGTGTTCATCTTTCCATGGCATGGATAACTTGGGTATATACACAAGTATGTGAATCGTATATTTGCAGGAGACAACACTGGAAGAAGAAAGACTTATTATAAGACTCCTATAGTTCAGGTGAAAAGTGAGGGAGCCTCAATCTAGGTGACAATCTAGGCTAATCTTTCTAGATGAGAAGAGATTTCCACTTCTAGAAATATTTAGTAGATAAAATTGACAGGACTTGATCATGGTTGGATATACAAGATGAGAAAGAGGAAGAAATCAAGAGTTATTTTCAGAGTTTCTAACATGAGTCTGAATGGTTGGTGGTGGATCAGCTGGAATAGAGAATGTGAGAGGCTAAGAAGGTTCAAATTACAAAATGAATTCCATTTTTGGCATGTTCAAATTTATGGTGCCTCTGGTATAGTCAGAGAGTTGCCTAGGTAACAGTTGAATATACAAATCTGAAGTTCAAGAATAGATGATGTAGATCTGGGAGTCATCAGCGTATTGGCAGTCGTTGAAATCATGCACTGAAAAATTGAATAAATGGGAAGCAGTAAGATGAAAATAGAGGTTAATTATATCTAGCTATATCACCTCCTATTTCTGGTCAATGCTCATGTCTATCAACATCCTTGTCATCCTTCCTTATTTATTCACAACTTTGACACATGGCTCAATTTCTTTTTCTCCAGTCTAATCCAAATCATCATTACAGCTGGTTCACCTAACCCTTTAATCTCTCAGTTCCTTGATCAGCTTTGAAGTCCTTCACCAACTCTTAACTTTTGGAATTCGTATTCACATACCTACAACTTGTTCTCCTCTATTACATTTCAAAAAAAATTAGGCTTAGGTGTCCTATTTTATAAATACAGGCTCCAAACTCATTTACAATTATATTTTCACTCTTTTCCTGTAATATTACTCAGACCTCTACTACTCTCTTCTACTACTAACAATTCTATCAATTTTTTTTGAGATAGTTTCACTCTTGTTGTCCCAGTTGGAGTGCAATGGTACGATGTCTGCTCACTGCAACTTCTGCCTCCTAGGTTCAAGAAATTCTCCAGCCTCAGCCTCCAGAGTAGCTGGGATTACAGGTGCCTGCCACTACATCTGGCTAAGTTTTTGTATTTTTAGTAGAGACGGTGTTTCACCATGTTGGCCAGGCTGGTCTCGAACTCCTGACCTCAGGTGATCTGCCTGCCTCGGCCTCCCAAAGTGCTGGCATGCACCACCATGCCAGGCCTACTCTATCAATTTCTACTCTTAGTTTTCATTACATTCACATTCTTGGTCCTTCTATTTATAGTTGTTCCATGTACCCCACGACCTACTATTTCAATCATTATCTACATCAAAATGATCTAAAATCATTTGTCTCGTTATCCCTTTTTTACATATGCCTAACTCTCTGCAGCTGAGTTTAATTCATTGTTTTATTTATTTAGTAAACACTTATGTGACACTTATATAAGTTATATCTAAGAACTTCACAATTTTAACCATTCATTAATTCTCATAAAAACCCATGAGGTGGGTACATCCAGGATGTTTTCTGTAAGAGGAACTCACACCATCACACAAGTTTATGATTCTCAACCTGGAACATAACATTCTTCTTTAATTGGGATGCTTTCTGTGGAGAAATCAATCACCATACTGTGAGAAAGTCAAACTATCCCATGCAGAGTGACCTCATGGAGAGGCCCAAGTGGAGAAAAAGCTGAAGCCACTAGCCTGCAGCCCACATTAACTACCAGATATGTGAGTGAAGTGAACAAGCCTTTGGATGATTTTAGCCTCTGGACTCTGAATTATCTAGCTGAAACCTCAGACATCATAGGGCAAGGACAAACCTTTTTTGCTTCAATAATAAATTTATTGTTAAATCCAACAAAAACCTTTCAAGCCTTAATTTCATTTGATTCTTTGAAATGTTTAACACAGTCAACCAAATGTATACTACTAGCTGCTCTGATTTTCATTTGTGCACTTCTAGTTACTCCTTATGAGGCACCACTGAGCGCTCCTCTACCCATTCCTTTCTTTAGAGCTCTGTCCTAGGCTTTGTGTGGGCCAGTGGTTCTTAATCAGGAACTTGCAATTAAGAGCAACTACTCTGTGTGATCTCATTCACTCCCATGTCTTCAAAATTTCCTACATTCCAGTATCTCCTAAATATATATTAAGTCCAGATGTCTCTTTTGTGCATCTGACGAATATTTCAAACCACTAAGCACACATTAGTAATACTCTTTTGAATGTTTCAGAGATAGCTCAAACTCAATGTGCAGCAGAATGAACGTATCATTTCTCCTGTCATATATGTTTTTTTGGGGGGTTATATTTTTTCAGTAAATGAGATCAACATCCAATATACATAATTTTCTATTCAAAAACCTACGATAAAACTTTATCTCCTTTTTTTTCTTCAGCACTGACCCCCCACCACTCTATAGCTAATCAAAACCTACAGATTCCATTTCATCAATACTCTCCTTTTGACTCCCAAAGCTACCTTACCTTTGAGCAAGCCACACCAATTCTTTGCTCAGTTATTACAATAGTCTTTTAATTTGTCTCACTTTTCACAATCTGTTCTTATTGTGAACACTTATCAATCTGTTCTCTACATTATAACCAGAACATTTCTAGAGTAAAATTTGAACCTGTATTTTCCTGTTTATTTTTTAAATATCTGATCATTTCAAGGATCAGTTCAAACTCCTGATAATAACAAATGTAGCTTCAGCCTTATCTTTACTACTTCCCCTCTGCTTGGACTATCTTAATTTCTCTCTCACTTCTTGCTCTGAAATACCATCCTAACCATTTATGTCTCTTTTTCTCCATTCATCTTCAAGAAGCTCTTTCCATAGTTAGTTCTGTCTCTCTATATAAAGTGTTACTTTTAAAAGCCTTCTCTGTGACATTAACATATATTAAGCTCTTCTACACCTATGTTCTCCTAACAGTCTATGCTTATCCTATCACAGAACTTTCTACCCACAATTGTAATCCCATGTTTATACATTTGTGTCACATTAGACTTCTGTTGTGGCGCTATGATGGCAAAGACCCTCTTGTTCACCATCATACATTCAGTTCTTAGCAAAGTTCTACTTAGATAGTGTGGATTAAATATTTACTGAGTTAATTATTAATGAATGAACTAAAAGTGTGAAAAATATACAGTAACAGGTAAACTTAGAGCCCTGGATATGGAAAGGTAGAGGGAAAAGCATGCTTATAAAAGGTTTAAGGGCTAGATTAGAAGTGGGCAAGTGAGATGAAGGTTCTAGACTAATCTTTGATTACTTAAATTAGAATAGAAAAATGAAGTTTAATGGAAGGTCCAACAGAAAATAGGAATAAAAAGTAAGATGTTATTCAGAGTTGTAAGTATTAGCACAAAAGTATAATGTCTCCATTGTAACAAACATCTCTCCTCTTCAATATGTGTAGAGCTTGCAAGAGATTATCAATTTTCTTACTATTTCATTCTCTATGAGGCAAGTCTCAAGTAAGGAATGCAATAAATATTATTCTATTTTGAAACAGTGAGAGCCAAATAATTAATCAGACAAGTTTAAAGAGTTGGGCAGATTGGATATTAAATAACAGAGCAATGACATTCTCTAGAAAATAGTAAAATTGTAAGTTAAATCACTAGTAAAGATTACATATCAAAGTGAAAGATAAAACATAAAATTTCTCATCAGTCTTAAATTAACCAAAGTCTTTTCAAAGTCAATGAATATTTTTAATGCATGAAATAATGTCTCTGAACAAAGAACAAATCCTAACATTTCTTACATACGTAAATAATTAAATAGTACCTTCTCTGGTAATAAGTAGTTTCATCCTAGTAAGGCTATTTCTCAGAAAGTGAGTTTGGAGAGAAAAATCAGATCTTGATGTTTTTTGTGAGCTTTACTTTTGACACTCACTTTTGCCTTTGTTGATGAAATTGAACTTGCATCAAAAGACAATGAACCATTATTGCTGGAAACCTGGTGTGTCTCAGATCCACTAGGAGGGAGAAGGAAATGTTCTTTCTGAGCATTGCTGTGAGGACCCTTTAGAACACTTACTGATGTCACATACAGAACCTTATTAACTAAATACATGGCATGGGAAACATCACATTCTGTTTTTTTTAAATACTAGAATATAGTTTTGCTCCTTACCTTGTTGTACAAAAGATCCATACACAAACCACATGGAGTTGTAGAGAGTAGTAGACGTCATTGATCCCATTTGTAACCGTGGGGGATTAAGCCAGTTCAAGAGGTAGACCAGTAGACCCACCAGAAGGACTGTGCCAGCAATGCAAGCCCATAGAGAGAGATCAAATGGTGCAAGACAGGCAAACATATCCACTGTCTTTTCAGCCCTTCGAAGTAGTACCCCCACTGAGTAGTCCATGTAACGTGTTGTAAAGTCCACCACATTCTCACGGTCAGGAGTGATGGTTAAAGCAGAAATCCCTATGTCGGCTCTCTGAGAAATTGAAAGAGAAAGGAATACATTAACAATGTGAAAAACAATTTCATTTGTGCCACTTCAGCTTGCCTAGAGGAAAAAAAACAGATGCCTCAGGCAATATAAATCTTTTTATATAAACTGAAAAACACTGCAAAGACTTCTTACAGAAGAGCCATGTGTAAATTTTGAATTTCTTACTGAAAATCTTGCCCCATCAGAGTCAGACAAATTACCTTGTTCATATTATCAGCGCATGTAAAATCAGTGAAGAATATTTCAGACACTGATTACACAGGGAGAAAATCGTCTTTTTTTCCTGGGTGATTTTTATCAAAGTCATCATTAATAGTAAAGGAAAAGCTTATACTGAAGAATCCTTTCTAGGGACATGTTCCCAAGATATTCAACATGTTCTTAACATGTAAATTATTAGGTGGGTTATTTAGAAACGTCAACATGGCATTTTACCATTGGTTTATATTTCTCAGCATAGAAATTTATACTATTGGGCTCTAAACAGATTTGTTAGTTTTTACAGCACTAAGTTGTCTATGCCAAAGATCACTAACATGATTGTATTGCATAAATGTCAGGAATATTTTAATGAACAATTAATGATTAAAAAAGATAATTCTTGGAGTAATAATCCCTTTTTTAATGTGTCTTCTTAGATTCTCAGTGATAGCACTAAAATTTACTATTTTACTTATTTAAAATATAGCAGGATCTCAGTACAGCAGAGGGTAATGACTTTACATTTAAATTGCATAATATGATAATACATATTTAAATATCTAAAAGATGTATCTTGTTTGAAGTAATGATCTTCAGCTGTGATCAAAGCTGCCGGATGTCCCTTCCAGACAAACACAAATACTAGGTAAATTATTTTTTGAACATCTTCTCGTTATTTTCTTTTTAATTGTTTCATGAAAGAAGATAAAACTTGTTTTATAGCTTTTGGGGACAAAAACCACAAAAGACATGAAAAGTAACATGCCCAGTAGAATGCTAAACCAACTTGGATGAATCTAGTCTCAAAGTAATAATGCTTTTAAAAATATTCTAGCTAAAGTTAAGCAGTGTGTGTATGTGTTTGTATGTCTGTGTGTACCAAGTTCATATATATTTGTTGCTAGGCCCCATGCTAAGTATTTAAGGATTTTTTTTTTTTTTACTTAGTCCTTACAATGAGCTGTGAATTATGCGTTTTTCCTCTCCATTTCATAAGTGGAGAAACTAAACCTTAGAAGTTTAAGTAACTTGTTCAGATCTCAGCAAGTAAGTACAGAAGCCAGATATTAAAGCTACATTTTTCTTATTCCAAAGCCTGTGCTCATAATCATTTTACCATATTGCAGCTATCATTCATTTTCCAAATGAACCATATAGTAGGCACTTAGGATAATTGGTTCTAGGAAAATTTTTATATTAAAAGAGTGTGAAATTTTGCTGTTTAAACTGTACTATTTACATTATAACAAGACCATATTAGTATATGTACCATGGATCTACAATTATTAACTGAATGGCATCAAACTTAATAACACTATATGAAAATGAACTTGCAGAAAAATATTGCTTTCAAACTCATATATTTAATTTTATAGCAAGATACTGGGAATTGGGTCTTTTCAGATGGAAAATCTAACCTGGATGTTTAACTCCCTTGTCCTGTCTTTTCTGAGCTTTAGTTTATCTATTTGTGAAATGAATGTAACTGTTCAGTATCATTATTGTGAGCTGACTCATTTATCTTGATCTTAATGATGAATAAATAACTCTCTAAGATTCAATTAGGCTCTCAGAAGATGCATTTACTTTTTCAGGCCATTAAAGTACTATGGATCAGTAATTTACTAATTGATCACTAGTGACCCAAAGCATTTAATGACTCAACCAAAGTCAGAAAATTCCACCTGAGGAGGAATTTACTGACAACATGTTGATAGTATTTATAAAATGTTCATAAATATTTTTCTAATAAATAATTACATGTTTTACTTTTAAATGAATATAAATTGGAATAGTTACTGATTTTAATAATGGATACTTCTAAATCTCACAAAGTGAATTTTTAAAATAGAAGAAAAATATCTAAAGTTTTTTATTTAGGAAAAGGGAGCTGATTATTTGTATGTGCTAAACTGTTTATTAAATTTAACAATTACTTGTCATATATCTGTAAGCAAATTCCTAAATTCTGGTCTATTTTCAACACGTGGCTATTCTATTTTCAAGGAGAAATTTCTAGCCTCCCTGTGGAAGGCATATCATAATCATATAATGAACTTTTTGTAACAAATACACACACACACACACACACACTCTCTCTCTCTCTCTCTCTCTCTCTCTCTTTCCTGTCTCTGAGTTTTGTATAGTCCTTCCTAAAGAGATGCTTCACTCCATTCTTCAGAATCAATGATACAGCAGAACACTGTAATGGATAATGTGTATGTGGTAGTCCTTTCTTATATTAGAGGTGCTACACTGAAGCAAAATTTTAAAAAAGGCCAAGGACCACTAATTCAGAAAGATAGTTCTAAAATTTCCTAAATGTCAATAAACAATATAACCAGAAATAATCAAAGACAATGATTTATTCTTACCCTTCTTAGGTTTTTATTTATTTGGTCAACTCACTTGTCCACATTTTACAATGACTTTCCACATCTTTACTCCCACTGTTATTACATAGAGAACACAGAAGATGTGAGATTAAAATTCATACTTATTTCTACGTTCCAACCTATAGCCCATATGCAGTCTACTCTATTTATCTGCTTCCATAATACAGGAGCTGTCCCCTTTTCTAAGACTAACTTTCCATCAGTAAACGTATCAACCTCCATTTCAGATATTTAAGTCCCTGTCTCATGCATTCAACATCATCCTATTAACTAGATTTCCTATTAAAAGACTCTTTGTTTCTTGTTAAAATGAAATCAAAGAGATTGAGCCCTTCCCTCTACCCTCTGGTTACTCCATGTTACCACCTTTTCTCTCTATTTTTATATATCCCAGTCACTCTGAGAAGACTCTTTTTTCCCCATATTGTTGGGTACCCTATTCCTCATGGAAAAAGTACTTCTTAATTATTGTATTGTTGAACATAGCAGATATACTTCAAAGCTCATCTGATCAGGGCTCTTGACATTTAGCACTGATGATCTCTCCCTGCATCACAAAGACAACTTTCCCTTGAATTTAATGACATAACATGCATCTCTTTCTCAGTTCCTTTTTCAAGTTCATGTTAGCAGTTCTCTGGACTTGGGCCTACATCCTTTTCTCATTTGAGCTCTTCTGTGTTCATTACTGCTATTGTCCCCATCTACACACGATTTACAAATGTATATTTCTAGATGTGTATCTGAGCTCTGGGGTCTAGACTGATTTATATAACTATATAATTGACATTTCTGCTAAATGACTCGAAAATACCTCAAATTTAACATTTAACCTACCAACATCATACTCATGATATTCAACCAGTCCTCTTCCAACATCTCCTGCTTTAATGAATGGTGACTTTTTACATAAGTCATAAAACTTGTTAGCCTCATTGTCTTCTCCAGCCTATGCCCCCTATTAAATATATCACTATTGATTTCACCTCCTGAGAATCCTAATATCCATTCATTTCTCTATTTCCAGTTTCATCATTTTCCTAGGCTCCAGCTCCTTGTAAGACTACCTGAAATCTACCTTTCTTCCTCTTCAATCTCCCTATTGTAGCCAAAGTAGTCTTTCTGTAGAGCAAATCTGATCCTGTCTCCCACCACACTTCAAAAATTTTCAATGAATTTGCATTGCTCTTTGGAGAAAGATTAAAAACATGGTCTATACAGGTTTAGGTAGGCTATCCCCAACCTGCTTTAACATATTCATATTGTACCATTTTCCCTTCCAGCAGTTCTTCCTGATGTATGGTCTTTGTCCATGCTATTCCTACAGTCTGGATTGACCCTCCTGAAACTTCAAGTAAATGCATATATATATATATACACACACACACACACACACACATATATATATATATATATGTTTGATTTTCATTTTCACAGGGAAGCTATCCACTATCACTTTGACTGGAACAATAATTATTATTTACACTATCAGAAATTTACATCCATCACTTTACTAGACATTATGACAGCTGTAAACTTACATATGTTTATATAATCTTTTCATTAATGTTTGACTCCTCCACTAGGCCATAAGCTACATGAAAGCAAGGATTGTGACTTAAAAAAAAAAATTACCTATCACATTTTCTGGCATAGAATTCATGGTCAATAAATACTTGCTATGAATATATGAATAAATAAAGATGGAGCTCCTACTAAACTTATATTACCTAATTATTATAAATCTTTTCCATCTTTTTGTCTGCATTCCCAACAGAGAGGTATTTAAATAATAAAAAGAAAATGGCAATATGAAAATTGACTGTTTTATAGCAATGATAATAGATTAATATCCTGAATAATGATGTCAATAATTAAAGTAAGGTTCTTGATTTATCAGTATATTTATGCTTACATTATTTGCAAATAGCTAAGATAGTCATCTACTACAGTAAATTCAATATATTACAAAATATTATATGTCAAATATTTAATGTAAAATGACTATTTAAATTTTGATTAGGACTAGCACTAAAGCTGGAATATAAATACATTTTAAAAATTATTTTAATTATATAGTCATAATATTTTCTTTGAGAGAAGATGTAAGATTTGCATTCTCTCAAGTCATGAAAAGGAGATGGATGGATTATAAATGGAGCATGATTAATAAGCAATATAATCACTGAATCTTACAAGCTTAGAGAAATTGAAATACATTTACTATAAATTTAATCTGAAATAAATGATTATATGTAACAACTAAAGATCTAATTTATTCTTGAATATAATGCTAAGAACATTATATTGGTAAGATTAATAGTTATGCATTTAGTTAGTGCTTGCTATATACCTATATACCAAGTGTCATGTTATGTGTTTTACATGCATTATTTTAACATTACACCAAGTCCAACTGCTTTTTCTACGATGAAAAATTTGCATTTGAAATATTCTAATTATTATAAAACTTTGATTTTATAATGAATTAATACCTGCTTCCTTGTACTCTTTATTAGGTATCTTAGTTTTGTCATCCATACATTATGTTATCATTCTAAATAGATCTGCCCTATGACAAGCTTTCAAACCTTTCCCAAGATATGATGATTTTCTATCCCTCAAAATACCTGTCATTCTTCTGTGAACATAGTCTAATCAGTTTCTTCAATTGATATAAATTATACACTTTTTAAATAAAATTGGAGGCTGAATCATTTTCATTAGGTGATTTTTAATACTACCTTATCCTAAATTTAAGGTTAAATAAAATTAAAAAAAAATTTTTAAATAAACACTATCAAACTAGTAGCCCACATAGTCTTATGCAATTGAAACAAATGTTAGATTTTATATTTGTCTAGGTAATTTCATTCTTTGGTTCTTTTGCATCTTTCACATCTACTGTAATCTATACTTCTCATTCATTATGTCAACTTTATTTTACCAGGTTTGAGCCATTCAGAAGTTTGAGAAGCAAGCCTTTAATTCTTCATTCACGTTACTAGTGAAGTACATACATTGGCAAGTTCAAAGTATGGCAATATGCCTCTAAAGTTCTATGCACTTTGATGATAGCTCACTAGTTAACACTTTAGATATGGCTTTTCAATCACCTATAAATATTCTTTACTACATTGCCATCAAGCCAGGTTTATCTATAGGGTTTTAAGTGCTTTGTAAAAGGCATTGTTAAACTCAAAATACATATTTAATCAGATATTCATTTGCTCACAAATAGCTAATGCTATAAAAAACATGAACTGCTGTTTTAATAATTTAAAATACATCTGATTAATAATCCATTCTGTTATTTTATCTGAGAATAAAATCAAACTCACTGCTCTATCAGAATGAACATTTTATTTCTGATTTTGAATATGACAATTCCAAACTAAATATCACCTCTGTTTTTCATGTTTTGCACATACTGCTTGCAGTAATTCACATATTACCTCAGGAAACGCATTCATTCCAACTCCGAGGCCGGTGGATCTCCTGAGGTCAGGAGTTTGAGACCAGCCTGGCCAACATGGCAAAACTCCATCTCTACTAAAAGTACAAAAAATAGCTGGGTGTGGTGGCACACGCCTGTAATACCAGCTACTCAGGGGGCTGAGGCATGAGAACTGCTTGAACCCAGGAGATGCAGGTTGCAGTGATCCGAGATCACACCACTGCACTCCAGCCTGGGTGATAGAGAAAGACTCTATCTCAAAATAAATGAATTAATTAAGTTAAATAAAGAAAGAATTAGAATGATAATTGCCTATCTCAAACTACTAACCTCTTATTTAATGTCAAAACAGCTAATGATTTATCTCTTTTATTGATATTTTCTAAAAAGCAGGACTTAATTTATTAACTCGATCTACTATTTTTTCTGGTAGTTACCTTATTACTTTCTCTTTTTATGTTTATTATCTTCCTTGTGTCATCTTTTAAAATTTGTTGTACTTTGTATTTGGATATGAGAATCTAATCTATTTCTAGTTTTTCATTTTTATTGATATAAACTTTTAAGACTTTTTTCTTTTTTCTTTTTTTTCTGAAACAGAATATGGCTCTGTCTTCCAGGCCTGAGGGCAGTGACATGATCTCGGCTCACTGCAACCTCCGCCTTCCAAGTTCAAACAATTCTCGCATCTCAACCTCCCGAGTAGCTGGGATTACAGGCATGTGCCACCACACCCAGCTAATTTTTTGTATTTTTAGTAGAGACAGGATTTCACCACATTGATCAGGCTGGTCTCAAACTCCCAACCTCAGGTAATCAACCCACCTTGGCCTCCCAAAGTGTTGGGATTACTGGAGTAAGCTACCACACCCGGCCAAGAGTATTAATTACTCCTTTAAATATTCTTTGCCGATTCTGATACATATATTTTTATTACCACAAATTTTTAAATAATTTTTTTTATTTTTCTCTTTTCTACAGCTGTTTAACAAAAGGATTTCTTAATTTCAGGTGAAAAGCCTTCTCTTATTATTCTTCTAAATTTCTAGTTTTATTGTATTTTGATCAGGGAACACTATTTGTAATAAAGTACTTAAATGGAATTTAATAGTGTTTTCTTTGAGGCCAAGCAATATATGATTGGCTTTTGTCAATGTTCCATGTATGCTAGAGAAAATGGCATATTGTCAGGTTATAGTGTTTGATCCATATCCCCAAAAGGTATCTTATTTAATCTATTCTTTATGTCATTTATTATGGTGTAGGTTTTGTTATATTTACTGTGTTTTTCTATGTAGCTCGGTTTCTTTGGTAATTTTTCTTTTGCTATCTAGAAAGATTTGCATGTTTATTATAGTTTTTACCTCAATATTTACAACTTTTACAATGCTTTAGTCCTTTTTTTCCCAGTTAACCTTTTGAAAATTTTAAATAAAATCTGTTACTCTCACTTATTCCCTAAACTGCATTACAATAACCTATTTTCCCCTACTTTTCCCTTTTCCTTTGATTTTTAAATACTATTCTTTCATTTTTAGAGTATATGACGATTTCATATTATTATCTAATCCATGTCTCCAACTTTGCTTACTATTAGTCATTTTGCTAAAGATTCTCCTGTTATCTTTTGGTTGAATGAAGCTCATTCTGTAATAAACCCTGCTTGGTAATACTTTACTATATTATAATATGCTGATGGAATAAATATGAAAGGACATTTAAGATTTTGGATATTCATATCCAAAAGAATTTTGTAATATCTTTACTTTAGTAAGTGATATTGAATGTTTTTTCTTTTATTGTATGTGATTTCTTTGTCAGCCATTCTTTTGGGAATTACTTTAGCTTTTCAGAATTAATTGGGTAACTTTTATGAAATGTCTTAATCATTTGGTCTATTCTTTCCTGAAATGAAGAAAACAGGTAGGATATAACATTATTAATTTGTTTGTAAACAAATTACATTTTTGTCATATTGCATATATATTTAATTGTTTTCTATTTCTTCTTGAGTCAATTTTAATGATGGGATGTTTTCCTTGATAATAATTCATATCATAAGTTTCTTTCAAATAATTAGGATAAAGTTCTGCTTAATGTTTCATCATGCTTGTGAAAATTTTTCTTAATTGTGGTATACACATTCTTTTTTTGATACTATTATTTATGCATTTCATTTTCTGAAACCAGACATGCCAAAGGTTTTTTTTTTTGTTTTACATCTTCTCAAAGAACTGTTTTTTCCCTTCAGTTAATCCTACTGATTTATGAATTCTAAAATATAGATTTTAATGCATTTTCACTAATGGTTTTTATTTTGTTTATCGAGTTGAAGGCTTGATAAATTATTTTAATTTAGTAATTAAGTAGAGTTTAAAGAGGAACATGTTTCTGTAAGCAAAGTTTTAAGAACAGTTTACGTGTAGTGCTTTTGTTATCATTTTCTAAATAGTCTATACGTTTAGTTTTTATTTCCTCTTTGCTCTAGGAACAGTGTATGAGAGTTTTTTCTCATTTGCTGTTTTTACTTCCAAGCGGTTTGAGATTTTGTCTTTGTTTAAAATGTTACTCATCTTAATTTTATTGTATTTTAATCAGGTAATTTGTTAGGTATTACTTACGTTGTATATAAATTTTGGAGGTTGGGGGGCACATGATATATTATCAATTTTTATAATTAACCTATGGGTATTCACTGTCTGTAGGACACACATTTATAACAAATATATATTAATTATGCTATTTATATTATATTAAATAAAGTTTTAAAATGTTATCCTTTCAGTCTTCTCTATCAAAACTCACATGTTGATGGTCCATGATTCATAAGTAACTTACAGATGTGTTTATGTTTGACCACAGTTTTAAAATACTTCAGCCAGAATTCAAAATTAGTAAAGTCTACAAAAAAATTCAAAGTTACAATTTTATGTGAAAATTGTTGGAGTCTGTTTCAAGCAACTCGTTGAATCTGAGAGACAGCGCCCCCTTGGAAAGTTCATGAGATCTTCAATTCATGTTAGCTCTCACAATTCAAGTACATTGTGTACCTAGGTACTATATCCAACTTTACTTTTTTATCTTAACAGCCTGATCTCTATTAGGTATTTGAATTTATTGTCCTTTATTTTCTTTCTTGGTTTATTAGTCTAACTGATCAGCACGGCAGATTACATAAGATAGCCACAAAGTTCTTCCTATTCTGGTATTCCTGCCCGCTTGCAATGTACTGTTTAGCTCTTCCAACCATTGGTGCAGTCTATTTCCCTATCTTTTAAATCTGCGATTAGCCAGGGACTTGGTTTGGTCAATGGGAAAGAAGCAATGTGATACAAATAGAGCATTAGAGGGCTGGCACAATGGCTTGCCATCTATCTTGCTGTGCCAGGAACCCTGGATCACCATGTGAATGAGTCCTAATTTGCTTGCTGAAGAGTGAGAAGCCATGCAGAAGATAACAGAAGTGCTGCTACTGAGCCACAACAGCAAGTTGGCAATGAAATATTATGCTCCCTGCTGAGCTCATACCCTACTCTTTTCTGCAGTTTGTACCCTTCCAAATTAGGACAATTAATGGATTTTTTCAGGGTCACGTAAAAAACAGCAATTTCTTACAAGTGTGCTTTTTTGAAATCTGCCAATTCCTGGTTCATGGAGGGCACCCTTACTTAATTTAGAGTACTGTTTTAAAATTTCCTCTAATTTTCTATGTATTTGTCATATCATATGAGATCTAAAAAGGGGAAGGTAGATACTTATGTTTTCTTCAATATCTCAAGTAAATAGATATTTCAAAAATTTTAAAAATTTCTTTAATGGAATCATTTTGAAATGTCTTCCAAGCTCAGTAGAGACATTGGAAAATAAATATTTCGACAGGGCTTACACATGATAAGTCAGTGAATATTATTTTCAAGTGCTTACAATGTTATTCATTTCCCAAGTTTTATTAAAAATGTGGAAAAGGGAATTCTCTAACTTGGATTCCCAGTGACATGCAGTAATTTAAACTATGTTAGTGTATTTAGCTGAACATGGAGGTTGGGCCAATATAAAAACAAAACATAAAAGTGAAACTTTTATATACCACAGAATGGCTAATAAGTCTACCATTTATAAAACATAGAGAAGCAAAACTAAGATGAAAAATAAGTTTAAACACTGAACTGTAAAAACTGTGTATGAATATATTCTAGGTTTTAAATGGTCAAATTATATAAAATCAGCCTATTTTCTTCCTGCAGGTAAAAGAAATGCCCAAAATATCACTGGCTTAAAAATCAACATGGAAGAAATTCCCTGGCTGACTGTCCCAGGTTTATCAAGTTTTCAGAGTTAAGAACCAAACTTATTTTTTCTTGTTGCTCTGTGCTTCTCAGTACATAGCTTCCAATTCATGTCTTTAGAGGGCTGCTTGAACACAAGCCATCCTATTAACATTACAGCCAGAAGAAAGGAGGAAGACAAGAATAAGAATAAAAACCCTTCCTTTAAGAACACTTCTCAGAGGCATCACATGATATTTCTGCTTAAATATGACTGGCTACAACTTAGTCACATGACCACATGAGCTCAGGTGAGAAACTGGGAAATTCATATTGTGGGAAGTCTGTTTCTGGCTATTATGATTTAGGAGCTGTATCACTAAGAAAGGAGAGAACAGATATTTATAAACAATTAACAGTCACCACTACATTTCCTCATATGTAAACACTGTTTTGAGACTGAAAAAGTTCTTTTAGACTCTTTTCTATTTTTATATATACACAGGTATATACATTTTTTTCCATAAATCTTATCATAATGTAATGTAATCTTAGAGAAATACATGTTTATCCCTACCCAGTCTTTCTAAATACTGCACAGAATTTCGAGCAATAATCACTTTTGTCACTTTTGTATTTTTAACACATTGATAGCACATGAATAGACGCTCAATAAGTGTTTATTGATTATGAAGGTACTCTGATTAATTTACATATTTTCACTCTGAAGGTGTTTTTGAATGTTTCCTGTTTCTTACCTATTAAAATCAATAGATGTTTGATCCTGCAATTTGAGTATATTCATTTGAAAAGTGTTTCTTGGGTTTTGTCATACTGATAAGTCTCAAAATTAGTATTTTTCATTAGTTCAACAGATTTTTGTCTCTGACAGCACAATAGTGACAAAAACATTATTTTAGTTTAGTTTCTGTGTCGTAAGTCTTATTGCTACACCGTTTCTCAGAAACCACGTGCTATTCCTTCTCCTAGCTCCCTCTTCAGCAGGCCGCCAAGCCTACTCACATGCTGATCGCATTTTAAAGTCCTTATAGGAACAGTTTAGTTTTCACTAGTCTCTGAACCAGCTTTTATCTTCCAGCCTGATTATATATACTGAAAAATACCTAGTTTTCCTTTTCTAATGTATTTTCACCTGAGTTTGTGACATTTCCTCCCTAGAGTTTACAGTTATTCTTCCTTTCTCTGTTTTTCTATATCTCTCCTATGGGACTTATCCCATAATATCTGTTTTATATTCCCAATTTCAATATAAACTTCTTGATGTAGGTATTTTATCTTCATAGTCTTCTGTCTCCCTAAATATTTTCTCACTGCTTTGCCCACAGTAATTTTTCAAAAATGTTCTCCAAGAAAGATCTGTCTCTCTCAACTTACTTGCTCTGCTTGTTCTTTGCAATTTGGTAGTAATAAGTGGTTTTATATAACCTTCAATTCTAGCATTCAAGGAATAGATTCTTGGCTACATACTGCCTGAAAAAGAGTCTGCCCCATTTTGTCGTTGACTTAAAGGTTTTTTTCCCATATGAAGCTCTTAGTCAGGCCCTCTGACCTTGGTAGCTTGGGTTCTAATATTTTCAGCCCAGATATGTGGGATAAACCTCCATATACGCTAGCTGTACCACAACCCTGCACACAATATATCACCACCTTCCTTTTACTAAGGCCAAATCTGACACTCAAAGTAAACAGCTTGCCTGAGATTATAGGTGAACAAACTGTGGAATTGGCCATGTACCCTATAATATGCTTGATAAATTCGATTAACTTTCTGCTTTATGGTTTCTGTAAAATCTCTTCCTCCTAATTACTTTCCCAGTCCTTATTCTTTGCTCTATTTTGTTTTCCAGCACATATGTCCTTTTTAATTTTTACTCTTATTTTTCTAACTTCTGATTTATACCTAAGCAATACTCACACTAGGGAAGTAGGAGGAAGAGATTTCCCAGACATGGTGGTAAGTGTATATGTATATAATTGAACATATAAGGCATGATAGGCAATTATGTAAATTTGAGTTGAAGGAAAACTGTTGGAAGGTTATAGGGAGGGTGTAGTATGATCTGACATTTAAAAATAATCACTTTGGCTGCTCTGTTAAAAATAGATTATAGGGAAAAGAGCAGTAGCATAGTGATCAGTTAAAGGGCCACTGACTGAAGTAGTCCTAAAGAGAGAAAACAGTGGCTTTCGAGTGTTGAGAAGTGATCATATTTATGGTATATTTCAGGTTTATAGCCAGACAAATTTGCTGATGCATTGCATATAAGGCGTGACAGAGAGAAGAGAAGTCAACAACAACTCAAAGGTTTTGCACTGAGTAACTTGAAAACTGGAATTGTCATACACTACAACAGACCAGGATGAGGGAAAGGGATGAAATCAGGAATTCAGTTTTGAACACTTAATGTTTGAGGTACCCATTAGAAATGGAAAATGCTGAAGGTGTTGTGAGAAATTAAAGTCTGTAGTTCAGGTGAGAGGTCTGGGTTAAAGAAACAATTAGGGAAGTGGTCTACTTACAGATGATAATTGAATCCATAAGATGGGATGAGTTCACCAAAAGTTTACTATGCAAGTGGTGGATATGTGTTGATCTCCTCTCTCTCTCTCTGTCTTTCTGTCTCTCCCTTCTCTATATAGCTGCTTAGCTCTTGAAGACCAAGAACTCTGTGTTCTATACTTTAAGTATTCTCCAAAAATTACAGCTACATATTAGGCCTCAATAAATGCTTATTGAATGCTAAGTGGGAAAAAAGGTACAGTTATAAATTACAGTAGTTTAGGAATTATCTGTAGCATTGGAAGAGGCTTAAAAATATACCATTTCAATAATTCCCAAGAGATAATGCTGTATCTTTGAAGAAACAGACCATCAGAAAGAGTTTTCCAGTCATATAGAGACTTCTTCAATTTTCTAAGAGGCCATCTGAAGGCTGTTTATGGGCAAAGAATACGGAAGCAATTGCTGACTGAAATGCCCAAACTGCAAATACACATTTCAATCAAATGCAAATCAAGTATAAAAACTAGAATTGCGTGAATTTTTATCTTCATTGTAGTAAAATTTTCAATCATTGTAGAATTCACTTAATGTGGCTATTATAGATGTTTTAGGAGCTCTGCAGGGGAGGGGAATGTAAGCTGTTAATAAGAAGATTAACTAGCTCCCAGAAACAGTTTGTCTCTATGAGAAGTAAATCAATTCTGGCTGTTCTCCTAGTGATTCTGTGCAGTATCAAATGAAATATAAAATGAGTAAGAGAGACACTCAGATGTCCTCACACTGCTAGAGGGAGCCTCTGAAGTCAAACTGCAGTTACCTCCTACCTGGACACAGCTGAGCCTTGTTAGGTCTCTGGATGTTTTTTGTTGTTGTTGTTCTTAGTCAAGGAACCTTTACTTATTTTAAAGCCTGTCATTACAAAATTACCAAATTACAAAAAGAAAACTCAGGATCATTGAGACTTAGAACAACTGAAATATGAAGTATCCAAATGGCGGGCAAGAGTAAGTTCACAGTTATCTTTCAAGGTATGGCTCTGCTTCCAAATATTCATTCTGAATATTTGTATGTCAAGTGAAAAAAAATCCTTTAAATGAGGTTGGAACATTGATTGCTAGAGTGAGTGAAAATTTAAGTTTCCATTTGTAGTTTTAGTGTTGTACTAAAGGATGTTTCTATTTCTCTTTAATATTAAAATTAACCTTTTCATTTAGTAAAGTACTCACCATTGCAAAAACAGAGAAAGAGGAAATATATTCTGTATTGCATCAACTACCTTTCTAGGCTATAATAAATGTTTATTATTCTCTTTTACTTGTAGCATATTTCTCTATGTTTATAATTTCGAGAGTAATATAGACTAGAACTGGCATGTTAAATAAAAACGACCAAGCAATCTAAACACAATACCTCACAATTATGCCCAGAGAACATAGAGAATTTATATCTGCAATGCCCTTTAAAAGTTACTTATAGTATCCTCACCCAAATCTCTACCTTCTTATATGCCTGGATGTTATCTTACTCATTACTTTTATCTCCAAACCATGATCAGGGATAGATGAAATTCTAGGTAATAGATGGCATTTCAATAGCCAACAGTGGACTTCAGGATTTATCTATCCTTAAGTTATCAGATTTTCTCATCATAGCTTCAGTTGGATAACCTGTAACCTACCAAATCTTTTTATTTATAATATTTTACTGAATTTTTTTGTCCTTGTCTATAAGTTCTCCTTAAATCTAAGAGCCATTCCTGGATGGCATCATTCCCTTTGGCAAATGTTCACTTTCTGTTCTTTAGTTTTGATTCAGGACTTATTATTCACCACTTATCTGTGCTTGCCATCTATTAGGCCAAGTACTTAATGATTCAAGTCCTTTATCTGATTGAATTGCTCCTTGCTGTTTGCAATGTCTGCCAATTAAATATCACCTGCAAATTTAGAAAATTGCTCCTACAACCATTCACTAAGTCATTTGCATCTACATAATTTATTTCCTTTCACAGATCTCTCTTTATCCTTTTCCTTCATTAGTGTTAAAATCCTTCCCTATCAACAACAAATATTTTTGGCCATGCTTTTCTCTTGTACTTATGTACAAACAGGTTGTATGATCTCCCACATCTATGTTTTAGTTTCATCCTATATGCATATCCAGTGGATTAATTTTGAACACTCACCATTCAGACGTGCAAACATGTATTCTTGTGACCACATGTATTTCTTTTTAACTGCCTGCCTGTGTACAGCTGACATACTCTGGGAAACTCAATCTGTCTATTACTACTTGTTTAATCTCATGTAAGAATGAAAATCTTAGCCACTGTCCAATTTAAAGTCTCTATAAGGGCTTCCCTTCTTTTTACGTATTTTACTCTGTTCCCCTTTGCAAAGCTATCTTCTCATTTCACAAGGACTGCAAGCATTTACCACAGGACTGTCACTGGCAGGTGTGTTGTAGGGGAGAAATTCTTCTTTGATGGGCAGTTTTCTTGGCCCATACATATATTTTCAAGGCTGGTTTGCAGTAATGAAAACATGTAAGACTCTTTTGTGTGATCATGGAACATTTTTGATGGCTTTCTGGCACCCAGCTGAGATCCCTTTTTCATTCACAAGCATTGCTCCTCATAACAGGGCCTTCTCCTGATCCCAGTGGGTGGTGGGCTCTCCCTGCACAAGGCCCTCCCTGGCCTTTGTCCTTGCCAGCTCCTCCTCCTCCTCTAGACCATGGGAATCATAGGTGTTCCTGCCACCCTAAACTTGACTGCCTAGGAAACGGTGGTCAGAATGGTGGGAATTGTGCCTCCCTGTAGCATCTTCTGCTAGCATAGAGAGATAGGCTCGACCTTATAGGAACGATGCCTGATCCTTCCCACCTGCCCCTGGCATGCCCCGCTCCAGTGTGGGTGGAAAAGGGGGCAACTCATCACATTCTCAGGTTCTCTGGACTCTCTTCCCAAAGTTAACTCTCTCTCCTCCCTCTAGTTTTTAAATTATTTCCCCTCGCAGCAAAAATAATTAACACCTGTGCTCTTATACTCCTACTCATCTCTAAGACCTAGCTTAAATTTCTCCTCTTCTGTGAAATATTTTCAACTCCCCAGGCAGAAGCTGCCACTCGGCCCCTGAGTTGCCATGGCACCCTGTATGTAATACCCTATGGCATTTTTCACACTGTGTTTTAATTATTTATCTACACATTTGTTTTTCATGTGCACTCAGAGATCTTTGAAGGCCAAGGAACAGTATCTTCCACTCCTTTGTATCTATGATGCCAGGCACAGTGCCCAGATTACAACATGCATTCAAAAACATGTACAGATAAATGGATGAATTTAGGGCATACTGCTGTGTACTTGGCATACAAAGTAAACATAACCTTAGCCTTCTGGTTTCCAAAACAGGGAAGAAGGTCTCTCTCCCCCTCTCTTTCTCTCATTCTTTCTCCCTGAGATTGTATATATACACATTTATAAATGTAGATGTAGGTATATATAGATAGATGTGTAATATTACACAAAGGTAATTTGAGAAGAAGTGGAGTAGGTGTTCTTAGAAGACGAGATTACTAAGAGATGGGAGTAGTTTGAAAGTCTCATGGGACAAAGTGCAAGTTTAGCTAGGGTTGAGAATTTAGGATGATGAAGTGAGTACAGGCAGTCTAGGCAGATTAAAGTTGAATGTCATCTAAATGGAGTGTGATTAAATGCAAGAGGGAAGTGAGATACAGACTGTAGAGTAGATTGCAGGCCTTTCTAAAAGTTTTAAATTTTTTTGTGGAAAGAAGACACAGGTGTTTGAGAAAGATGTGTGAATTTTGAGAAGTTTAGAAATGCAAATCTTTTACATCACACCCCAAATCTTTCTGTATATAATCTTATGTTTTGTCTTCTACTCATACGCTGTCTGAACTCCTATCTGAACCTTTTTCAAATTTGCGGGTTTAAAAAATAAAACAGCTCTGAACTGTTTGAGTATTGTTTTTCTCACTGACATGTAACTGGGTTTATTTAAATGCTTTGGAGACAAAACGTATATTAAAACTCTGTTTTTCTCTGGAAACTGGTAAAGGAGATAAGCACTTGGATCCTGGAGCCAAACTTCCTATATTTGAATCATTAATTCTCTACAACTTGGCTATGTGACCATGGGCAAGTTACTTCACCTCTCTCTGTTTCATCATCTGCAACATTGGGATAATAGTAGTACTTATTGTTGTGAGTATTGAGAGATAATAAATACATAGTATGTGAGATGGTGTCAGGAATAAGTAAGCTCTCTATGAGTGCTAGTATAACTGTTATATGGTCAGTCTCAAGCTAGGCTTTTAAAATTCCTTTTGTGTTAATTGCAGTGTTTTGTGTTAATTGCAGTGTTGTCAAATCTATTATTGATGACAAGTATGTCATCAAATTCTGGTGATGTTTTATTATGAAATACAGCATATTAAATAATTCCAAGCATATATAACACAGAGCTATAGCTTTAGTTTACAAAAGCACTAACCAAACATATTTCATAAACTTAACTTTCTAAAAAATTATTAACTGCCTTTCTCCATTGCAATATATTTGCTTTTGGATTTATACTGCCTACTAGTTTCTCCTTTTGAAACTCTAAGTTCATATCTTTTATATCTATTCAGTGGGGTCTTAGTATTGTTGATTTTGACTTCTTCATGTAGCAGTGAAGCAGTGACACAAGTCACCATTACACTTTTACGAATATTTTCTAATATTTTGTTTGTAAATTAGTTCATTATGACTTTTTATTACTGATTTAAATGTTTGTGTACATGTAACTATTGACAGTTTCCTTGTAACTTATTCTATTGTTTTGAAGTCCACGAAGGATATCTTTTGTTTTTCCTGTTTGGTATCTACTTCCCCTTCTTCTGATAACAGCATCCCACTTTTCCTTGGGATTCACTACTCCACAAGGCTTGCTCTAGGTGTTTTGTGTATAGCTACTTCTACTCTCTGTGCTCCACCTGGACAAGTGGTGTAGGCCTGGCATTGAGAGCACTGTCTCCTCTTGAATGCAGTACTTCGTAGTCAGAGCCAGTGAGTGTTAAAGCTGAGGCTCTGTATTGGAACTGCAGGTAAAAGAGAATTTGTGTTTATATTGGGATAGATAGAGGATGGAATCTAAGCCTAGAGCTACTAAAAGTCATGTTACTGCAAAGAGAGGAGAGCCTACCTGAGAATTGGGGCAACACACACACAAAGAAAACACAGCTGAGATGGAGCAAGCGATATCAAGGCCTGATGAAAGAAGCCTGGATCTCATCCCTGAATAGGCCAGTTTTGTGAGAATTAAATTATCTTTTCACTTCAATTGGATTGCCATTTGCAACCAAAGACACCTAATTAATTTAGCTTAGAATATATGGAAAGGTTATTTTCAAGACAGAGAATACCTTTTTTAAGAAATGGGGAAGGAGCCAAGAATTTGAAAGAGACTGAAAATAAAAGAGAAGTAGGAATAAACAAAGGTAGAGGGGCAATTTAAACTTCATCTAAATGCAGATTGGCCTCAAATGCCTGTGCCTATTCTATATCCTCATTCAAACTCCAGACTTATGTATTAGATTACTTATTTCATTTTCCATTTGGAGAGCTCCAAAGAGGTATATCCATAGTTGTTAAGAGAATGGAATCCAACAATTTAAGCTAATATCCTGGTTCTTCCACTTATTAGCTATGTGACCTTGAGCAAGGTATTTAAATTCTCTATGACTTGATGTCTTAAATCTACATAATGGGCATAACAACAATCTACTTCATCAAATTATTATGAGCATCTAAGGAGTCAATACCTGTAAAGTTTTAGAATAGCATCTGGCTATTATTACTCATTTCTAAAATAGTAGTTTTGATTTTACATTCTGCAACTCCTGGCCAAATATTTCCTTCATTCATTTCTTCTGTGCCAATAAATGATACCACTGTCAATTAACTTGAAGTGAGAGTGGCTGAATATAACAAGTTGTTTAATTAATGGACAAAATATTTAAGATAATAAGAACAAAAGCTCAAAGTGTAGTATTTCAACAAAGATAAAAACATTTTACATAAAGTTCAAATTTAGTAGGCTATAGTAGGTTAATTGATTTTAATAAAGATCAATGAGATCCCATTGAATGGTTATTAATTAGGGCAGTGTTACTATCTAATGTATGCCACGTGGCCACCATTCATTCTTTTATGTACAAATATTTTCTAGATATTGAGGCTTCAGTAGTAAACCAAATATATGAAATCTCTCCCCAACTTAAGCTTACATTTTACCAGAGGAAGACAAATGAACGACTTTAGTACATAATAAAATAATTATAAGCGTTATAAAGAACAATAAAACAGAGTAAGAGAGAGAGGTAGCACAAAGGATGGAAGCTGTTCTTTTGAATAGGATGGCAATGGCAGTCCTCTCTAATAACTTTTAAGCAAATGCCGGAAAAAAATGAGGTGGACAGAGATATATCTGGGGGGACAGCAGTTTAAGCAGATAGGAGAGATGGAAATGGAAAAGGCCAAGTTCAATGAGTATAAGGAAATACAAGGGGTACCATAAGCTTGGAGCATGGTGACAGAGGGAGAGATAAAGAGATCACAAAGAGAGTTGATTGGGCAGATTATGTAGACAATTTTAAGGACAGTTTTTACTCGGAGTGGGATGGAAACCCATCAAAAGTCTTCTAGCAGGAACATGACTGGATCACTCGGGCTGCTGTGTTAAAATATATTGAAGGCAGTCAAGAGTGGAAAGGGAGAGTAATTGGATCTCTACAACTACAGTCCAGAGAAGAGATAATTGTGGCTAGGAGCAAGATAGTGAGGGGAGCTGGGGAAAATGGAAACAAAGGCTGTGTTTTGTTTTTGTTTTTGTTTTCTGCTGCTGTGGCTGAAAAGACAAAATTAAAAAGTTTTGAGTTTAGAAGAGATCGTTGGCTTTGTTTTTTCTCTCACCTCCCCACAGCAAATCCTATCAGTCTACCTTCCAAATATGTGTTGGATTTATTATATTCTTAAAACACAGAACCTGAGGAAGGTTTTAGCAATCTATCCGAGTCAACAGATACAACAAGATCTATTTGTTTTTCCTGCAACACATTCTTGAATTCATTTCCTTGGTTCAACTTCACAATAGCTTCATTCCACTGATGTGGACACTGTGACTCAAAGAGGATTTAAAACTCTTTTAGGCTCACATGGGTATTAAATGTGTCAACAGTATCCATAACTAATACCTTTGGTGTCGCTAAGGATGAGAGAATCATGGAAGGATTTTGAGATTGAATATTAAGAACGTAAGGGACTTAAACTAGATTCTAATAGCTTTTGCAGTAAACCATGGAGTTTAACAACTGAAAATGAGGAGAGTGTAAAAAATGAAGAGACTAGAAATCGAGGCTTGAAAAGTGTGGAAAATGTTTTGAATGGCCTTGTGGGATTTAAATAAAAGGTCAACACCTAATGAATAAAAGGACACTGGAAAATTAGCGAAAGTTCTATTGGTATTAGCTACTAGGGTATTGAAATGAACTCCATCAGCCAAGTGTCATGACCAGCTACATCAATAACCCAGTGTGCAGGATCCTAGACAGCAGGTGTGGGATGAGCACAGGAGGCACAGAAAAAGAGCAAGAGCTTGAGCATGGCTTGGGCAAAATACATACTTATTTTGAACTGATATGGTGTGGGAATTATCTCCCATCATTTTCACTATTTATTAGAGGCCATGGAATTTTGCCTTTCTTAGATACTCAAGGAAGCCATTTTTTGTTCTTTATTAATGAGACTCCATGTATGCTATCTCCATTCTTGTTTTATGTTGTCAATTGCATGTGCTTTCTGAGGTCTTACCACCTCTACCAGACAAACCTCACAACAGCATTTTCTCCTCCTTTTTCGAGAACTTTTGAAACCTGGCTAAATGTTTCTCTTCACACAAAAACTGACCCACCTGCTAATAGATTTCAGAATCAATGTAGATATTTCCTACAACAATCATTTTGGGACATGATTCAGATAGATTTTATTTTCTAAACCAGTTTTAGGTTTTCAGAAAAATTGAGCAGGCAGTGTGAATAATTTCTCCTATTATTACTATGTTGCATTGGTGAGGTACATTTGTTACAATCAATGAACCTTACAATAGTTATTGGAGACGGATCTCACTGTCATCCAGGCTAGAGTGCAGTGGTGTCATCACAGCTCACTGCAGCCTCGAACTCTTGAGCTCAAGGGATCCTCCCACCTCAGCCTTCTCAATAGCTGGGACGAGAGCCATGCACCACCATGCCTATATAATTTTCTTTTTTTAATTTTTTTCAGAGGTGGGGGTCTCTCTATGTTGCCCAGGTTGGTCTCAAACTCCTGGCCTCAAGGGATCCTCCCATCTTGGCCTCCCAAAGTGTTGGGATTACAGAATGAGCCACCTTGCCTGGCCAATGAACCCATATCAATACATGATTATTAACTAGGGTATATAGTTTAGAGTTCATTCTTTCTATGGGTTCTGACTAGTGCATAATGTCAGCAGCGTATCCATCATTACAGTATCATCCAAAATAGTTTTACCACCCCGAAAATCCCCTATGCTTCACATATTCATCCCTCCCTCCCTCACCCCATTTTGAGCTATTTTAAACCTGTTTCCTTTATCTTCTCTAACACTCTGCCATGAATGTCAAGGTCAAATTCTAAGAACTTTTGTATTTCAGTCTCCGGTTATCTCTTTCTAACCTACTCTTTCATTTCTTCACTCATACTTCACCTGTTTTTCAACTTCATTTGATCTTATTAACTTTTCCAAAATTTTATCCAAGTTTATGTCTCTGATCATGGCTATGCTTCCTTGATCATTTTAGCTCTTCTTTCATCTCACTTAATTCCCTTACCAAGTTTATCCACTATGTCTCAATCTTGATATGAATGTTTTCATCTCTGCTCCTAGACGTGGGCATTCAATCTCAGCTGAAGAAAGTCACACCGTTGTGTAAACTAGCAGCAATGAAAAAGTGTCAGCTTCATATACACCTCCGCTCAGTCTTTCGTGCCACTGATCTATTCTTTTATCTGTCCTGATTTAGCAGTCACTTTCCCTTTCCTCAATGTCTATTTCAATCTTCACCACTATCCTGTAGACTGTTACATAATACATGTCCCTATCACCGTTAACATACTTAATCTCCAATTTTTATCAAGAAATTTGAAGGAATAAGAAAGTATCTTTGTAAATTTTCCAATCTCTTGCCTATCTATTATTAACATACACATTCTCATCATATTATACTCAGTATCAAAGTAACATCTTTACCTCATCAAAATCAATTTTCAGTTTAATCATTTTTGATGGAGTCAAATCTGTTCTAGGATATTTATCCTTCACATATTAACTGGCTTTCCATTAAGTTTTCCTTCTTTCTTTTTCTTCCTTAGCTTATACTTTTACTCAAGTCTCTGTTAACTTAAAAACAAACAAAAAGTCTACCGAAACCAATGACCCTTCCAACTATTCTCTCTTTCTTTCTTCTGCTCTCCATCTAAAATTTCTGAAAAAAATAATACATATGCATGTCATTTTTCACATTTTCACATCCAAGTTTTTCCCATCATCTTTTGCAGTCTGGCTTTTTCTCCCACTATGCTACCAAAAGAGTTCTGGCTTGGGTAACCAACAACTCCCAAATGGCCAATCTAGTGAACATTTGGCAGTTCTTATCAACATCTCAAATAGTTCTGACATTGCTAGTCATAGCTTATTTTTTGAAACTTTCTTATTTTTTTCATAAATTCCTCTTCTTTTGTCAATTCTTAAGTGACAGCTTTCTTTGGGTTTCATCCTAAGATTAGCCCAGTGATCCTCTTACTCCATGTGTTCTTTTTGGCAATCTGATGTACTTTCATGATTTCAACCACCCACAGGTTGCTGACTCCCAAATGTATACTTCCTATTGCACTTTCACAGTGAGTTTCAGAGTGGTACATATCCAACTCACCCTATTCTAAACTGTCCTCCTCCTCTAAATCTTTTTCAGCAATCTCCGTCCCAATTAGTTACACAACCATCCTTTTATGTATTTGTACTATGAACCGAAGAATTATTCCGGACTTCTCCCTTCTCCTCACTTTGGTCAATAAATTCTGTTTATCCTACCTCCTTTTTATCTCTGATTTCCTATCTTTCATTTTATTCACAACATTAGTATGGTAGGATAGATTCTCGTCACTATTTGCTTGGAGTGCTGCAAAATTCTCATAAATTTTGGCCTGCTTTCCATGCTATTTCTAACCTTTCTACCTTTACTTCTACTCTTGTGGCTGTCACTAGATGTCCTTCACTTTCTGCCAATCCCTCTTTACCTAATTACTCCTTGTTATTTTGTCATCAGACTGTATTTCTCCTCCTTCAGGAAATTTATCTTTACTCTACCTTCCTTGTTGCTTTCTTAGTGCTTCTCTATCATTGCACCTAGTGCACTGTATTATAAGTGTCTAGTTTAACCTCTGTGTTTCTCATTAAGACAAGATCTCTTCAAGGGCAAGAACCATGTTTTATTTATCTTTGTATCTCCAGTGCCTAGCACAGAGCGTAGCACATAGAGGCCATCAACAAAATGTTTTCATGATCAATGTCTATGTCTTATTCACACTTGCATCCCTCCATAGCACTTTGACCATGGCATGTGATTAACTCATGCTAAGCGGTATATATTTTGAAATATGTATAGGCAGGGCGCAGTGGCTCATGCCAGTAATTCCAGCACTTTAGAAGGCTAAGGCGGGCAGATTACCTGAGGTCAGGAGTTCAAGACCATCCCAGCCAACATGGCGAAACCCCGTGTCTACTAAAAATACAAAAATTAGCCAGGTGTGATGGCAGGTGCCTGTAATCACAGCTACCTGGGAGGCTGAGGCAGGAGAATCGCTTGAACCCAGGAGGCACAGGTTGCAGTGAGCTGAGATTGCGCCACTGCATTCTAGCTAGGGCAACAGAGAGGGACTCCATCTCTAAATAAATAAAATAAAATAAAACAAAACAATAAAATATTTATAAAGCTTCCAGGTAAATATATTCTTTCTATTGTTAGTGCATTGATGAATTAAAATACTCATCATAGAAATGTATTTACCTAATACAACTAAAGAATTGCCAAACTTTGTGTCAACCATGAAAAATGAGGAAAGCTGTGTAGCCTTGTGCAGCTGATTTATTCCGTTTAGTCTTGGGAGCATTTTATTTCTCAGAAAATGCGGTTATTGGCATGATAATTACTAAATGGTATCTTATTACACTCCAATATTATATGTCTACTTTCAAAAACATTCTTTACTCTCATCAAACCACGTGGGTGGGCGCAGTGACAAAAAAGCCTAGTGTTATATTAGTATTTTAGAAATTGAGAGATACGACTCTCAATAGTGCTATATTTTAACATGGAAACATCACTATAAATAGTTACGTGCTAAGTATAAGTACTTTATCCTAATTTTATAGATTTATAATTTAGTCCACTTATCCTTCCTTTTTTCCATTTTCCTGGGTTCTGGCTTTATTCCATTGTTAGATCTATTTTCCTTGGGGAGTAAAATTATTGTCACATAACTTAGCATTTGATAATCTGTTAGCATGAAGAGACCTAATTTCCAGGTGGCGGAAATGCCCAGGTAAAATTAGGCTGAAAGAACAGATTATTTTCAATCCAAAACTACCAGTCATGTTCTTTGTATAAAATAAATCTTCCATTGTAATAACCATCAAGCTTTATTCTTCATAAAACCCCCGAAGGAATTTTTTAAGTATGTATCTCTCCACATTTATAATTAACATATTAATTTTGCAATCCTTTAGACAATTGTAAAGGGTGCAATTTACAGACAGTACTGATCATTACCTGTTTTCTCTTAAATCCATACCTACCACTTTCTACTCCACTATATACTGTGAGCCTTATAGGGATGGAAATCTGCAAACCAGATTTCCCAGGCTCCTTTGCTATCTGGCTTCTCCATAATTTCCACCAGAGGGAAACCACCGAAGATAGACAGAAAGAGAAAGAGAAGAGCCTTCTGCTTTAAATGATTATTTCAGTGGCTGCAGCAGCAGTGGCAGTAGGCGATTCTCGATCCCAGCAGCTAGGGCACAGGCAGCAACTTTTTGGGAATTCCAGGTCTGATCAAGGGGAATATGTCTGGTAGATGAAATCAACTGACACATCAGTAGCACTTGCTAACTGTATTTTACTATTTTCCTTTTGCTTTTCCAGTGTCCTACTCTGTTCATCCTTTGCTCTTTGATTCCTTCTAGCACCTTTGTGATCAACCCACCATACTAAATTTCCCTCTTTTCAAAATTCTAGGAATGGTTTTCATTTTCCTGAGTGGGCGCTGGCACTGACTTATGTATATTGTGTTGTAAATATTGATAAAATTGTCAAGTCACTTTTAAAAATATATCTGTTAGATTCTGAATATCAATAGTGATTTGACCTCATGCTTTAATAGGTAGAATATTTATAGCATTTGATTTTATGCTTGAACTATATTTATATTCTGCCCTACTCTCACAAAATTGTAATTCAAATACAATACAAATGTATGTTTGAAAATCTTTTCTTGATCACCAAAGTACTTTTGCATCAAAAATTTGCATGCAAATTAAAATTACAATCTTTATTAAGTAACCAGTGACTATAAAGTTTTAGGTATAAAACATTTTTTTCTGAATTGAGTCATGATTTGATTAGTATACAATCTATGGATTCAGTGTCTATAAAAATGAAATTTTATTACAAATGCAGCTCACAATGTTATGGATAGAGTCTTTAAAAAATAATGTAGATATCCATGGGTCAATTCTAATTACGGTTTAAATGAGATACAGTTTAGCATTAAGATTTAATTTCTGCATTTGTTTACTCTATAGAAATCTTTTTCAAATTAATATATGAAAAAGGAAGTTTTTAGTTTCTATTTCAAAATGTCACTCAACTCCTTGAAATTTTTCTGTGCCAAATATACTGGCTTGCCCCTCGTAAAGTCTGGTACCCCCAAATACTCCACTTTAAAAGCTGCTGACTTGAAAGTCAGTGAAAGAAGAAACTATATCATCAAACATCCAACTGTATCTAACTGAGTTATCTTTGTTTTTAATTTTTTTTGGTACTTCTATCCTAAACTTGATACATTTTTTATTTCTTATATAAAGTTCTCTGTGGGCCTCTCTTCCCTTCTAAACTAGGAGAAAGTAATTTCTCAGTTACATTAACTCACCCTTAAATATTTCTCCTGTACTAAGCAGAAGATACCTCTCATTTATCTGTTCAACATCTTTTGGCCAGATTTGTGTTTTCATAAATTTTAAGAACACATTAGTTGCAGAAAATTATAAAAGTAGTGAGGCAGAGAAGGACTTGAGGAGACTCTACTATATTATTAGTTTTTAAATAGACTCCATATGTACATCATATCAATCATTCGCTCGCTCTCTGACTGCATTTTCCTCTCTTAAAAGTATGTATGTACTGGACCACTGACTTCTGGTTTTAATGAGAAAACTCTCTAACGTGTGATCTAATCACTGTGGAATAATCATATGAATTTAGAGCTCACTTTCCATCATTTCTTCTTTGACTCTTCTTTAATGTGATGGTTTGTGCATAATCATTATGACATATAAAACTGCACTATGTGAAACAATCTTTTAAGTTTGGTAGCCCCTTAGAAAGGCACACGAGTTAATCCTGTTAATTTTAGAATTCTTATTGTTTTGTACAGACATTCATTGGCAATATTTATTTAATATATACTTAGATTCACAAAAGTATCTATATTATCAGAAGATATAATAACAATAATAAGCTTGCTTTTCTGGAACTCCATAGTAATATTTTTATGCCATTTCAACAGTGTAATTTTGCTTGATAGGGCTAAATACACCTCATAAAGTTTGAATACGATTAATTTTCTGGGAAAGTTAAATTATTTTATGATATTTTATTAAAGTATCATTTATGTAATTGAATTAACATTTGTAATTGTTAAAAAATAGAACTTATAGCTCTACTGATAACAGTCAGAATACAGTTAAGGGAACATTATATACCTTTAACTTGATAGTCATTTTCTAACGTTGCCTGCTCTTTCCTTCTTGAAATGTTATTTTCTGTTGGCATTCATGACAACCCATTTTCTCAATTTTCTTTTAATGTCTCTATCTACTCCAAGTCTTTTTTGTAGGTTTCTTCTCCTCCATCTGCTTAATAGTTTTCCTAAAGACTAGTCAGAGTGACTAAATATCCACTTGAACAAAATAAAAACCTAGTTCCAGTGAATAGTTTTATAATTTTTCTGTCTAAAAATCATGTGTTTTTTTTTTTTTTTTGCAAAAGGACTCCTGCTAAACTATAAATTATCATACAATGATGACATGCTCTTACATGTAAATAATACAATGAAACTGTTTATGTAAAATTTTATTTCTTGTGTGATTGTTATACAATAAACTTATATTTTCGAAACAGAGTATTTGGATGTGATCTTACCATTAACATACTTGGACTCCTCATTTTATAGGTGAAAAAGCAAGTCGCCAAAATTAAACTAACTAGTGCAAGCACATAAAACAAATTAAAAACAACATCAACATACTAATTTGAATGCTTTTTATGTTTAATTTGCATCTAGCAAGTGTAGTTTATTAGCATAATAACTCATTAAGGATTTTAACCACTATCTATATAGAATAAATTTGTATAATGCCTTTTCTTTACACTAATTTTAACATAATTGCTAATCTGGGTTTAGATCAGGAAAGAGTCCTTAGAAATATAAAGGTAGAACACTGAATTTGTGAGTTTTAAAAGAATAGAAGATGAAGTGGTGTGGTTTTAATAAGAAGGATGAGGACTGATGATTGCCCATTTTCTATTAGAAATAATGATATTAATGCTTTGGCAATAAAATTCTGTATGTAACTTATGTATTAAATAGACCAAATTCATTAGGATTTTATAGAATATAGAAATAGCTTTATTATTTTCCCTACCACTGCCTTAAGAAACCTTTTATTTCTACTCTTCTCCATTCCTTGCAAACAATTTAGGTTAGATCCTTTAGCCTTCTGAGTACTTTAAAGCATTTGAGAAATTATTCCAGTTCTAGCAATGATGTACTAGCTTTTATTGGACTAGTCCTATAAGAATAAAAATTGAAAATTCAGGATCAAATTGAAAAAAATATATATATAGAAAGGACTGGAGAGGAACCCAAAGCAGGCAGAAACTGCAGGGTATCCTCGAAAATAATACCTGCACTGGGTGGAGCCCTCCTTTATAAGGCTTAGTCATTGAGGACCCACTTCAGTTCAGTTGGGATGGGGTGGACAGCACTCAAGCAGAAAGTCAGCCTTATTAACTAACTTGTCAGAGGATGGAGTTTGAATCAGCTAGGGTTCCCAGAAATTGAAAAGCGAAACACAAGGAGGAGGATGCCACAGAGGAGTGAACCCCAAAATCTGTGTATAAGCTTTCTAAAATCCTTAGCTGACCCCTAAACTGCATATATATGGGAGAGATCCTAGGAAAATTAGCAAACAGTAATGGCTAGAAGGCTAAACGTGCTAAAGAGGGGATTACAATTGTTGCCTATGACAGGGAAGATATAGATTGAATTTTGAGTTCCTCTAAGTCAGAAGGGCTTGAGGAAAACCACAGACTTTCCCCAGAAACTCCAGAAGGCTGTATCTTAGAAAAGTGTGGATTACAAAAACCAAGGGATTTGCCCTAGGAACTAAGATTACATCAAATAGACTTAACAATGTTTAAAGCTAAATCTCACGAATTCAAGAGGAACAGATAGTGATTTAACTATACACTGAAACAAAAATCAATCCTTTTCAGAATATACAATTTCAGAGATATAATCACAAGTCTTAACAACATATCAACCACAAAGTCCAATATATAATCAAATGTAACCAGAAATGTGAAGAACCAGGAAAATGCAATGTATTCTGAGATGGTAAGATGTTGACATTTTAGCAAACAAGGACTTTAAAGAAGCCATTATAAATGTGATCATGAACTTTTAAGATAGTCAAAACTGATAAAAAAAAAGATAGGAAATCTCAGCAGAAACACAAAATTTATTTCAAAAATTTGAAATTCCGGAAAGAAAAAATAAGCAATCTAGAATGAAAAAGCTACTGAATGGACTTAAAAAAAAAAAATTGAAGATGGCAGAATATCAGTAAACTTGAAGGCAGATCAAGACAAATTGTTAAATCTGAAGGTCCGGGAGTAAAAAATATCTTAATAAAAGAAGCAAGGCCTCTGTGACTTAGGAGACATTACGTGATCTAACTTGAATATTGTCTGAGCCTCAAATCAAGAAGAGAAAGGAAAGAAGGTAAAAAAAAATGTGAAGAAATAATTCCCTATATTTACTAAATGTAACCTATCCCACCAAATTTAGTGAATTCCCAGCACAATAAATGCAAAGAAAATCATATCTAGAACATCACAGTTCAATTTCTAAACACCAAAAAGTGAAGAGAAAATTGTAAAACGGCCACCAACACATACAAAAATACATTACATATAAAGAATCAGGATACAGATGATGGCTAATTTCTCACCAGAAAAAATAGAGGGCAAAAGTGATAGAATCACAACTTTAAAATGATGAACATTAAAAAACCCTGTGAATTCAGAGTTTGATGTCCAGTAAGAATATCATTTCAAAATGAGGGTTAAAAAAAGACATTTCAAGGTAGACAAAAGTTGAAAATATATGCTACCTATGTAGCACTGCACTTCAAGACACTCTAAAGAAAGTTTTTCAGGTTGAAGGTACATTATACCAAATGGGAGCTCAAATATATGTAAGGAATAAAGAGCCCCAGACATGATAAATAAGTGATTATATCCCAGTAACTGTCTTTTTTTTTTCTTTTTGTACCTTTAAAAGACCATAACTATTTAAATAAAAAACTATGATATTTGGTATGAGGTTAATAAAATATAAATATGTGACCACAATAGCAAAAATGATAGGGTGAGTGTAAATAAAATTATATTGCTGAAAGTTTATTACTTTTTATATAAAGTGGTACAATATTAACTTTAGATAGAATGTGGTAAGTTAAGAATGCATTTTATGACCTTTAGACTAACCACGAACCAAAATACAAAGGGAGACAACTAAAAGGGCAGTAAGAGCAACAAAATCAAGTACTGAAATATATTTAATTAACCCCAAGAAAAACAGGAAAAGAAGTAACAGAGAAAAAAATAGTATACATATAAACCAAATAGTAAGTTATAAACTTAAACCCAACTAGTCAATAATTTATGAGGAAAACTTAATAATTATACATGTCTATGGGCCTAATAACAGAGCCTCAAGAAACTGAAGCAGATTCTGACAGGATTGAAGAAAGACACAGGTTTTAAACACCTTTCTGAAAATTGAAAGAACAAAGAAAAATATATACGTATGTGTAGACCTATCTTGATTAGATTCCAAAATGAAATGATTAGTTTCTAAGTAGTGCATTTTTTTTTCCAATAACATCACATTTTTAAAAAGAAAACAATAGTACTAATTGTGTGTGTATGTTACATTGTGATTTCATCATGTATCATATACAGTTTTTGGGGTATAAGTTGAGCAAAGAAAAGGCCTTCCTCTAAACCTTCTTCTACCACAGGATATACTTTAACATTTGGTCTATTTTGTCATTTACTTTTTTTTCCACAAAGTTCATAAAATAGTATTGAGTGAGACTTTTGTACTCAACTCCACCACCTAATGCTTAACCAACCTAAATACATCGCACTTATTTTATATGAAATTAGCTTCAAGGTGTTACTGTTGAAACTTTAGGTACGAGACAAATAATTGAACCTTTAGGTATGAGACAAATTAATTAATTAATTCTTACCTTAAAGACAAGTTCTCCTACCAAGCCATTCCATGTCCCATCTTCTTGTGGGCTTCCATATTTGTGATCCGGTGCTACATAAATTTCATAGTTAAAACCCAGGTAGTTAGATAAGGCATCCAAAACATCAATGGAGAAGCCCTGGTATTTCTTCGGCTTACCCAAGACATTTTCAGAGACCATCACAAAAGGTTCTTCCTACATGGAAATAAGAGAAATTTCTGATGTCAATCTATAGTGCTCCCTAAAAGCAAAGATTAATTCCTTCAAGAGTTTTGATTAAATCTAAAAATTGCTTTATACTTTGAAACAACGCAACTCAGGAGTATAACTTACGCATCATTAATGCATCATATTATTTAACAATGCTTAATAATTCAATTTCTTATCTCCCTTTTAATTATCACCTTATCAAAAATTAGATAAAAGTAATTTAAAAACTTAGGGTCCATGAGTTTATTTTCCTTGCCATCTGAGGACCCATCTGAAATTCCTCAATAACAAAACATTTAACAAACTATAAATTTATCATATCTAGTCTCAGGAATTTATTGTTTGTAAACCACGTAAATTACATCCAACAAAATTTTAACAGATATAATCTACATAAAACTACCTGAAAAGATAAAATTCTAAGAACACATAATTCAGCTGAAATTAATAATCTCACATTTACTGGGAGTTATTCACTAAGTAATTTCTGACTTCGATATAAACACACATTTCATTGCAAAAATAGCTTCTTTATGACTGATATGAGAAATTCACTTCCTTTTCAATAAACCGTCTAATTTAGTAAATTTAGCAAATTGGTTTCTGCTTCCACCTCTTTTATCTTTTCCCATTTTTGTCTTCTTAAAGCTAACAAATAGGCCCTTTTCACTTTTGAGAACACCTGGTGTTAAGAGAGCTCGATTGATTTGAAACATGCTGGCAGACTACAGAAAATTAGATAATCTATTCCTTAATTTCCTACACTTGTTCAGAAATCTTTCAGCAACAGTAATATTTACAGATAACCATTCATAGTGTATGTAGTCCATCCAGCCCTCTGGGCAGGCTAAAATCTCTCCTTGTATATAAGCCAGAATACCCAAAGAGTTTTTTTTTGGAATCATTTTTCCTCAGAGACTCACAAAACAGCCTTCATAATGCTTTCATTTTGACTTTTATTCAAAGACACTATAAGTAGCTTATAAAATCACTGCACCTGTTATAGGAATATTGTCAACCATAATATACAGTTTTCTCCCTAAAAATTACCATGAGATAAATTTTGTAATTATTCAGGGTCAAAGAACTTTGTCTCAGTGGTGCCTTTTTCAAAATGATAAAAAACAATGTAATCAATTATTGAGGTACTTCTTTTCATTTTGGATATTCAGAAAGTCAGTACTAAGTTTCATGTTCCTCTATAACTATGTTGATATTGTGGTATTTGTAACATTTCTTTAATCTTAGTTATCTGAAGTACTTACAATTTCTAATTTTGAAAACATATTTTAGTTTCACTGTTTGTATGTTATCTTAGAGCAAAATGAAGCAGTAAATGGACAGTTAGCAGAGTAGGTTACTGCTAGTTGTCCTCTACAGGAGTTCTCTTCTTCTCTAATTGTATTTTACCACTATGGAGAATAAAGAAAATCTGTAGTCCTACACTTCAGGCACTGTGGCTTGCTTCACGGACATGTGACTAATTCTGGCCAATGTGATGCAAGCAGGGTGGTTTGTGCAACATTTCTTCTTGTTCTTTCTGCTACCTGAAAACTAGAAAGAACACACAATGGCTGGTGTTCTGGTAACTGGGACTCCACACAGCAGATAAATGAGAGTAGTTTATGTCCCTGACACCTAAAATGTCCCACAACACTTGGGCCAACTCGCCACAGCCCGAGATTGTAAGAAAAAAATGTTCTAGCACTTTGGGAGGCCGAGACAGATATACCACGAAGTTAGGAGATCGAAACAATCCTGGCTAACATGGTGAAACCCCATCTCCGCTAAAAAAAAAAAAAAAAAAAAAAAAGGCCATGGAGTCCCCGCTACCTGAGAGCAAGAGGCAAGAGAATGGCGTGAACCCAGGAGGCGGAGCTTGCAGTGAGCCGAGATCAAGCCACTGCACTCCAGCATGGGTGACATAGTGAAACCATCAGAGAGGGAGGGGGAGGGGAAGAAAGAAAAGGCAAGGAAAGAAAGAAAAGGCAGGGAAACAAAGAAAGCAAAGGCAGGGAAACAAAGAAAAGGCAGGGAGGGAGGGATGGGGAGAGGAAGGTGGGGAGGGAGGGAGGGATGGGGAGAGGAAGGTGGGGAGGGAGGGAGGGATGGGGAAAGGAAGGTGGGGAGGGAAGGAGGGAAGCGAGGGAGGGAAACGAGGAACGGAAAGAAAGGGAAAGAACAGAAAAGTATTTACAACTTTTTCATTCCCCATTGTACTAATACTTGATGTTAATGAATATTGAACATTAGATCAGTCGATTAGAGGTTTTCAGAATGAATCAAATTTCTACTAATATGCCCACAATTGGTGGGTTCTTGGTCTCGCTGACTTCAAGAATTAAGCCACAAACCCCTGCACTGAGTGTTACAGTTCTTACGATAGACCGGAGGTTGTTCCCTCAGATGCAGCTCCAATTCCTTCCTTCTGGTGGGTTCGTGGCCTCACTTACTTCTCTACTTCGCTCCTCATCTCGCCTCCCTTGCCGACCTTCCCAATGAGTATTACAGCTCTTAAAGTCACTGCACCCAAATTGCCAAAGAACAACGGTACCATATCGCGTCCAAGGAGTTTCCCCTGTCTCGTTCAGGCAGCCTGCTTTTATTCCCTCATCTGGCCCCACCTACATCCTGCTGATTGGTCCATTTTACAGAGAGCTGATTGGTCCATTTTACAGAGAGCTGATTGGTCCATTTTTCAGAGTGCTTATTGGTCCATTTACAAACCCTGAGCTAGACACGGAGCGCTGATTGGTGCGTTTACCATCCCTTAGCTAGACATAAAAGTTCTCCAAGTCCCCACTAAGATTCAGGAGCCCAGCTGGCTTCACCCAGTGGACGCCACACTGGAGCCTCGAGTGGAGCTGCCTGCCAGTCCCGTGTGGTGCACCCACACTCATCAGTACGTGGGTAGTAGTTGGCACCAAGCGCCCCAGAGGATGGGGTGGTGCTCGTTGGCAAGGCTCTGGCGGCGCAGGAGCCCTCCGCAGCAGGGGTTTGGGCATGGCGGGTTGCAGGTCCCCAGCCCTGCCCCCCGGGGAGGCAGCTGAGGCCCGGTGAGAACTCGAGCACAGCACTGGAGGGCCAGCACTGCTGGGGGACCAGGCGCACCCACCGCAGCTGCTGGCCCAGGTGCTAAGCCCCTCACTGCCCTGGGCCGCTGGAACTTGCGCTGGCCTGTGAGCATGGCACACAGCACAGGTTCCCACCGGCGCCTGTTCCTCCACACCTCCCCACAAGGAGAGAGAGGCGGCTCCGGCGTCGGTCAGCCCAGAGAGGGGCTGCCACCGTGCTGTGGCAGGCTGAAGGGCTTCTCAAGCGCTGCCAGAGTGGATGCTGAGGCCGAGAAGGCACTGAGAGTGAGGGCTGGTAGCACATTGTCACCTCTCAATAATACTGACTTGTTTAAATGACATCATACTACAAGTGAAAAGTGAAGAAGTAATACTTTAATATTATTGGTAAAATACAACATATCTTGATATTTCAAATATTCATATATTTAACGTGCATAATAAAACTTTAGACAATTGGCAGAATTTGCTACATCTCATTTGGTGGTTTGGACAACATATAGAGCTAGCTAATGACTATGCCTTGCACAAATACACTAAAGTTGGTCCTGAGGTGATTAGAATCAGAATGGATTAAAGGAATTCCAAAACAAAGATCAAATTCACAGACCATGTAAATAAGATCATAAAGTTCTATAATTAAAACAGACTTTAATGCTTGTATTGTGATATATGATGGCAACAGAAAACAAGTACTGATTTCCTTATGTGCAATTCATTCATTTCTATATTTTGAATATCAATCAGCAAACTAATTGTAAGAGGATTCATGGAAGATATTATTTGACTGGCTCTTCTATCAATAATTGGAAGTCATATGCTTTATCTATTTTTCAGGACCTTCAAAACTGAAAAAATCGACTATGTTTATCAGTAATTTACTCATCAGGAAGTTGAATAACACTCTTTGATGTGATACTTAAAAAATTATGAACTTAATGATTGCATAGGTAAATAATAGATGTGGCAAAAATACTGTCCCAATGTATATGTTGCTAAAAACTATTATTAATTCTTGTACATTTTTAACTCATAACTCTCTAGACCAATTATTTAGTATGCTAAATGGTTATATTTTCTTCATATGTTAAATTTCTTTCTTGAAATGACTTTAATTCTACCTTTTAAGTAAATCTCTAGGCACACAATTCCCTTGCACAAGTCTGTTGTCAAAATCTGTTCCTAGCAATGTTACCTGTAATTGGTTAAAGATACAGAATAGAAATGGCTATACTAAGGGGATTTTCAAAATGAATTATTGATGAACATACCTTTTAAATTTTATACCCTAAATAAACTTTTATTGCATCTTATCATTCTTCATCTGGATCAATGTTTTTAAAGCTTTATTTTTAAGCTGTATTACAGATTTGGACCATTACTCATAAATTCTAGCTCAGACTAGTACTGTATGAGTACAACCAGCCAATATATTGGACAGGTATACATAGCAAAAGAAATTTGGTTGAAGCTGTGGGAACTATAATAGAAAAGATACGTGTTCCTTCTCTGCGGTAATACTTAGCTTGTTTCGATCACTTTTATCTATGTACCTGTCTCTAAAATTTATTCACTCATTGACTTATCCATTTAACATTTACTGAGTAGCTAGCTACTGCATCAAGGTACTACACTCAATATAGTGAGAGATATGGTATTAAGTCATGGATATTACTCTCAAAATAATTACACCCTATTAGTGGGGCATGTACTCAATCACTGTGCTCAGAAAAAATATAAAGAAAGAAAAAACAACACACACCAGAACTGGTACTGACAGGACAACAAAGAAATACGGTAGAGACTAAAAATAAATAAATAAATAAATAAAATAAAAAAAGGAAAATCATGATTTTGGGGGTTACCAGCTATGTACTTTTTTAATAGATGAGAAAACTCAGGAAGAAACTCAACTCAAAGTCACACAATATGTTACAGAAGAAGGAGGCATCATAATCTGCCGTACTTGAAGCTTACCTCCTTGAAGCTCAAATTTTTTCCACCTATTGATTAAAATCCAGGACTGCGTAGTTTAATCTCAAATTTTAACACAATTTATGGTGGTACACTGGTAGAGGCTCCAGATTCCTGACAGAGAAAAACACAACCCTCTCTCGATAAAGGTAACATTACTTTAGGTATAACATGATTCCATCAAATAAGTTTTTGAATATGATCTTCAAAACAAAAATCAAAGAAATGTGGTGAAAAGAAATATTAGATTGGTATAAAAGTAATTGCAGTGTTTGCCATTAAAAGTAATGGCAGAAACCTCAGTTACTTTTGCACCAACATAATTCTTCAAAAATAGAACCTGCAGAAAAAACGAGGAACAGAAATTGATCTCTCAAGAATTTAGATATTAGAATTTTCACATGCATATTAGAAATATTACATTAATTGTGTTTGAAGAAATGAAGGGCAACTTTTTTTTTTTTTATTTGTCAGGAAACTAGAAAGTACAAAAAGTGTTGTTATACAGTTGAAAAAGAACTAAACAAATTTGAGAATTAGAAAAGACAATTACCAAAGTTTCTGAGTCATTAACATATTAGAAACAGATGAAGAAAGAATTCTTCATGACTGAGTCATTAACATATTAGAAACAGATGAAGAAAGAATTCACGAATTGCAGTAGGTCAGAATTAATACCCAGGGTGAAGGAAGAATAAACAAGAGGATAGAAAATCCCAAAGCGAGAATAAATAGAGGAGGAACAGAAAGTGAGGTGGTCTGATAATCCCAAGTACTGTCAGGCATATAAAGAAATAGAAGTGCTCCTATTTTTAGAAGTCGAACTAGAAATAGGAGTGAACAGCATTCACTGCTGCTGGATATATAAATTTACAACCATTTTGAAAAAGATTTTGACTTGCCTGGTAGCGTATGGAGCTACTTATATACAAGTTAATATTACCTGGTTGTAAGTATTACATCGATATTTATCTAGTATGAAGATACGCATGGCTATGTCCTAGAAATTCCATTCCTTGGGTATGAATACAAAAGAATACTGGGCACCAAACTATATGTCCAAGAATGTTCATAGCAGCCTTGTCTGTAATAGCTCAAATCTGGAAACAATCTAAAAATGCAAATGCCCATCAACATGGAAAAGATAAATATATTGTGGTACATTGATGCTGTGGAATACTAAACAGCTTACAATTGAAGTTAACAGAAGCTGTACCCTAATATGAATGAATGTTTAAGAGAATAAGTTGGTAGAAAAAAGCAATAGCGAAGGAACGCTGAGTTTGATTCCATTTACATAACATTCAAAAATGGGTAAATTGACTATATTATTTAAGAATTCACATGTAGCTGGAGACAATCTAAAGAAAATAGAGGAAGTGATTACCTCTGGGTGGTTAGCCTCTGGGATGCTGCCAAGGGGCTGATCAGAAAGATGCACCGAAGAGGTGGTTTCTGTGGTAATGACAATGGTCTGCTTTTCACTCTGGGTAGTGATTTCTGGGTGTTACTTTACTGTTTATTAATTAATGTTTCATGCTTTTTTCTGTGTACATGTTATATTGCAATTTCAAATAAGGATAAAAATATGTTAAGTGCAAACAGATAATGGAGGGCAACAAAGCCATATTAAAGTGTCGGCTATTTATTTGACAGGGAATTGAAGCTTTTGTGGAAGGGAAATAGGATAATAAGAAAGTAATTTTAAGAGTAGAGTGTAGAATGGATTATTGCAGGAGAGAGGATTAGGGTTTCCTTTGCAATGGCCCAGATGACAGGAGATTATGGCTTGTGCCTATTTAACATATATTTTCAAAGTGCAAGTAGATGGCTTTGAGTCTTCCTTTATAGAGACAGAAGGGAACATAATAAATGATAAAATCCTGCCATTAAAATTCATTTTCCAGTAATTAGTTTCAAAGAGTATTAATAGGACTTGAGTCTAAATTGGTGAAAACCTGTCTGCCTATTAAATGAAAACAAATTGCAGATTATGATTTGCTGATCATTTGCATGACAGATTCTCTAAGCACAAGCCTCAGCAACTGGAACAAATGAAGCTTTCAGAGAATGTCTGTGGTTTATCAATCTAAGTGCATTAACATGAGGATCCACAGACCTGCTTGTAGAAAAGGGTGTTTCAGTGGCTGATAATTTTTGTATTAGCAAGGATTTATTCACATCACTTGTTGGGTTATTAGATAATAACTTCATGATTCTGAATCTGTATTCAGTCACTTAAAAAATCTCATGATAATTGCTTAGTTGATTTACAACACTGTTTGCAACTTGCAGATTTTGGAGTTAATTCCTATATTTTAATAACTATGTAATATTATTTGCTAGTGAGGGCGTTGGAAAAAAAGCATCTGACATTTTTGATAGGTACAAGCTACAAGCTCTACTGCTAAGGCTTTACTGAGAGTTGTTTAGAGGTTTTAATACGCACGACTACAGAATGCCAGGAAGGCCAAAACTAAGAATTAGTCACTGGAAATTCTTTATAATTCTGCTCACATATATAGCTCAAAGACATTAAAGAAAGAAGAGAATATTTCTTAATGCGTGAAATATTTTTTCCCTAAAACATACTCCTGGCTGAAGCAAACAATAGTTGTCTTTATGCACGGTGTGAGCTTATATTTTGCTCAAGGATGACACATTCCATTTTGATATATGTGGAATTAATGGCCACCATTCTTCTTGGAAAAAACTCATTATATTTTATAGAGCATATGTAAGTATTAGAAATGTTTACAAGTTAGGAAGGCCAATGGTATGGAATTTGTTATAAGGAGATATCAAGACACCAGAATAGAAAAACAAAATAAGGAACAGCAGGAGAGGAAGAAACAATCTAGGTGTTATAAAGAAAACTAATATCTGAATTTCATGGAGAGAAGGAAAGCATATCATTGGGATATGCAATGAAAACATTTTTAAAAAGAGGGATTGCAGGAAGATTTTATGAAGGAGCCAATGTTTAGAAATGATACATTAAACTAAGTTTTTAATCTTTCCTTAAATGTTTTTACCAGACAACAAAATTCAATTATAAATGATAAAAGTAAATAAAAATACTTAGTCATCCTTACTTCTTAACTCCTTATATCTTCTGTATTATTTTATATATCATTTCTATTTCCGTTCTGTAAGCAGTTATTTAAATACAAATATTTTAAATTGAGCATAAAGTTAAAGCTATTATTATGCAAGATGATTGATTTTTAAAATAAAATATTTGATTTTAGACATTTGCTTTCAACTAATAAAATAGTCACATCTTAGTGACTTAGAGGCTAAGTAGAGAGTGGACAAAACAATTGGTTTTTGTACAAAAGAATTTGAAAGAAGCGTAAGTTGCTGTTAACTGGGAATACAAGGTCACCAAACACATTAGGCAATTACAATAATCCTAAGTACCCTAGTTCTCATTTGTTGGCTTTCCCTGGCATTCATTTGAAAATACATTTTGGAGACTAAGATTTTATGAACTACATGATCACCCTATACGAACTGAAAAATACCAAGCTCTCAGACTGCTTTTTGAGTATGAGTGCTGGATAATGTTTTTTGTTGTTTGTTTGGTCCAAGTTTTCATTATATTAGTAAATTTGACACTTAAGTGAATCTTACATGTGTCTAATCACATGCATGAGTAAATTATATTCTATAAATATCTGTTGAAAGGTTTCTAGGTACAGAGTACTTTGCAAATGTAGTTATCTTAAAGAAAGCTATCAAGAAATACATTCGAGATATAACCTATTGCAGCTGTAAGGAGTGACTGGCTGTACCAAATGAGAGAAGTCTGCAACTATTTAATGAAAGAATTTGGCAACATTTGACTTCAGAATGGTGACGATATTTACAAACACTGGAGTTGATGAATCATATTTCTGTTAAAAAATAAAAAATAGTAATGATAATAAATGTCAACTGAAGCTTATGATATAACATTATCTGGATATAGAGGCATTTAATAAATGAAAACTAAAGCCAGTTAAACATTGGAATGTAGCAGAAAGCCACACAAATATTAAAAATAAAAACCATATAAAATTTGAAAATGTTTTAGGATTAGTGGCATTTCTATCCAAACTGATATTACTTATAGGGAAATAGCAGAAATTCAGATGTTTATTCAGTCATTCAAAAGAGTATTAATACCAGGCACACACTAAGAATACAGCAGTGAACAAAACGAACAACAAACAAACATTTCTATTCTTCTAGACCTACATTCTATTGGGAGTGACAGACAACAAACAAATAAATATATATATATTTATTTATATATGTATATTTATATATACATATATAAATATATATGTATATATAAATATATATTTATATATGTACATTTATATATGTATACTTTTATATATGTATATTTATATATACATATATAAATATATATATAATGTCAGATGGTGATAGGTGCTGTGAAGATAAACAATGAGAACAAGGCATATGTGAGAAATGATTGTACCTTCAATTAGAAAGCGCCTCCATAGAAAGAACATTCAGATGGAAGAAAGAGTAAGTACAAATACACCAGTTAAGAGTCTCTGACTTGTTTAAGAGACAGAAGAGACACTAGTGTGCCTGGGACCAAGAAAGCTAGAGCTAGATATTTAGGAAATATCTGAGAGGCAATGTGTTTGGATGGGGTAGAGCTTCACTAGAGTCTTTAGGCCACTATGACGATGTCAGCTGTTACTTTGACTGAGATAGGAAGCCAGATGGGCTCCGAGCAGAGGAGAGACATGATCAGATATATTTTCACAGTTTACTAGATAGTTGACAGTTACTATTGACAATAGACTGGAAGAGGCAAGGAAAGAAGCTGGGAGATCAGTTAGGAGTCTTTTACAATAAATCAGAAGTGACTTGGCAGTAAAATGGATTTAATAAGATGTAATTGGATTCTAGGTAATTTTTGAAGGTAGAGCTGATGAAATGTGTTGACACATTGGATGTGGGGTTATAAGAACTTAGGAAAAATGACACAAAACCATCTCATACTTCCTAGAGATGCTCAGTGGAGGCATCAGTCTTTGGAAGAGTGTTAACTTCTGGGACTGTCCTTGACTGTTTTTCATTTGGAGTATGTGTCATAATAATTCTATCAGATGAACTAAAGCTTTCAATCAATAGACTAAAGTCCTCAAGGTGAATGTTCAATATGGAACCAAAGACAGTATTCTGTAAAAACCTGCAGCACTGAATACAAAATTAATACACATTGAAATTTAATGGAGGAAAACATTAAAATGTATACTTTCTTTTTTATCCCTGCATAATTGTGACTTAGATTTAGAAGAGAAATATTATTTATAAGAAGAAAAAACAATAATTAAAGTCACAATCTTTAAAGTTTAAATTTTAAAAGGACAAAGTTTAACAGCAACCATTGAGGGTGAATTATTTATTGTTTTGCTCTCTTAACATACCTTTGGGGAATACAAATTAAAATAACAGGAACTATTTAATTTATTGCTTATCTGACTGGCAAGGATAAAAATAAATGTCAATGTTTATCAGCAAGCATGTGAGAAAGTGGACTTTCTTTTTGTTTTTTTGTTTTTTTTTTTTTTTGAGACGGAGTCTCGCTCTGTCGCCCGGGCTGGTGTGCAGTGGCCGGATCTCAGCTCACTGCAAGCTCCGCCCCCCGGGTTTACGCCATTCTCCTGCCTCAGCCTCCCGAGTAGCTGGGACTACAGGTGCCCGCCACCTCGCCCGGCTAGTTTTTTGTATTTTTTTTTTTTAGTAGAGACGGGGTTTCACCATGTTAGCCAGGATGGTCTCGATCTCCTGACCTCGTGATCCGCCCGTCTCGGCCTCCCAAAGTGCTGGGATTACAGGCTTGAGCCACCACGCCCGGCCAGAAAGTGGACTTTCTTATGCACTACTTATGTGAATTAAAATTAGTGAAAGTTTTCCAGAAAACAAATTCACAATAAAAAAGTGAAAGCCTCAACCCCCCATCAAAAAGTGGGCAAAGGATATGAACAGATGCTTCTAAAAAGAAAATATATATGTGACCAATAAACATACGAAAAGAAGCTCCACATCACTGATCATTAGAGAAATGTGAATCAAAACCACAGTCAGATATTATCTCACAGCAGTCAGAATGGTGATTATTAAAAAGCTGGGAAACAACAGATGCTGGCAAGGCTGTGGAGAAATAAGAACACTTTTACACTGTTGATGGGAGTGTAAATTAGTTCAACTATTGTGGAAGACAGCGTGGCAATTCCTCAAGAATCTAGAACCAGAAATACCATCTGACCCAGCAATCCCATTACTGGGTATTTACCCAAAGGATTATAAATCATTCTACTATAAAGAAACATATACATGGATGCTTACTGCAGCACTATTTACAATAGCAAAGACTTGTAACCAACCCAAATGCCCATCAATGATAGACTGGATAAAGAAAATGTGACAAATATACACCGTGGAATACTGTGCAGCCATAACAAAGAATGAGAACATGTCCTTTGCAGGGGCATGGATGAAGCTGGAAACCATCATTCTCAGCAAACTAACACAGGAACAGACAACCAAATGCTGCATGTTCTCACTCATAAGTGGGAGTTGAGCAATGAAAACAGATGGACACAGGGAGGAGAACATCACACACTGGGGCCTGTTGCGGGGTGGGCAAGGGGAGGGAGAGCATTAAGACAAATAACTAATGCATGTGGCACTTAAAGCCTAGATGACGGGTTGATAGGTGCAGCAAACCACCATGGCACATGTATACCTATGTAACAAACCTTCACATTCTACACATGTATCCTGGAACTTAAAGTAAAATCAAAAATAAAAAGAAAAGTGACTGTAAATTTTCATATTATCTCATGTAATAATTGTACATCTAAGTAATTAATCATAAATGAGCATAAAAATATGCACAAGTATATATTTTTTAAATGTTCATTGCAAGTTATCTAGGAAGAAGTTGAAAACAACCTAAATGCCCTACAATCATGGATGGATTTTGTTTCGCTTTAAGATATGTGGTCTTGTTATGTTGCCCAGGTTGTAGCGCAGTGGCACAATCATGGCTCATTGCATCCTCAACCTCCTGGGCTCAAGCAATCCTGCTTCAAACACTTGAGTAGCTGGGAATACAGGCACACACCACTATGCCTGGCTTTTTTTTTTTTTCTTGAGATGGGTCTTACTATGTTGCCCAGGCTTGTCTCAAAGTCTTGGCCTCAAGTGATCCCAAAATGCTGGAGTTATAGGCATGAGCCACAGAACCCAGCCTGAGAGTTTTTTTTTTTTTTTTTTGTCTATCTGTATGACACAGCACTGCACGTTGCTCTATCAACTTCAGTGTCTCAATGCCCTGTTACATAGTTATCTACACAGAGTTGGACCATAGGTCATTTTTTAAAAAAACAAGAATAGCATTTTGAAGTTCGGGGTTGGTTTGTTTTTTTCTTTCTTTCTTTTTTTTTTAATAGATTCAAAAATATCTCTGTAAAGACATTAATTTGCATTTCAACATAGTTCAGGGAATGAGAAATAAAACTGTCAAGTTGCAGTTAGAAGGCTGGGAATTATATACAACCCTAGATAAATTAACAGACATTTGAGGCAGCTGTAGAAATTATTCACTAAGTGGCTGAAAAAACTATTGATCACATCTGTTAAAAATATATATTCACAGCCAGTCGCGGTGGCTCATGCCTGTAATCCCAGCACTTTGGGAGGCCGAGGCGGGCAGATCACGAGGTCAGGAGTTCAAGACCAGCCTGGACAACACAGTGAAACCCGTCTCTACTAAAAATACAAAAATAGTCAGGCATAGTGGCATGTACCTGTAGTCCCAGCTACTCTGGAGGCTGAGGCGGGAGAATCGCTTGAATCCAGGAGGTGGAGTTTGCAGTGAGCCAAGACCATGGCATTGTACTCCAGCCTGGGTGATAGAGTGACAGAGTGAGATTCCGTCTCAAAGAAAAAAAAAAAGGAGGGGGGAGCAAGATGGCCGAATAGGAACAGCTCCAGTCTCCAACTCCCAGCGCGAGCGACACAGAAGACCAGTGATTTCTGCATTTTCAACTGAGGTACTGGGTTCATCTCACTAGGGAGTGCCGGACAATCGGTGCTGGTCAGCTGCTGCAGCCCGACCAGCGGGAGCTGAAGCAGGGCGGGGCATCACCTCACCTGGGAAGCGCAAGGGGAAAGGGAATTCCTTTTCCTAGGCAGGGGAACTGAGACACACAACACCTGGAAAATCGGGTAACTCCCACCCCAATACTGGGCTTTAAGCCAACAGGCACACCAGGAGATTATATCCCACACCTGGCCGGGAGGGTCCCACGCCCACGGAGCCTCCCTCATTGCTAGCACAGCAGTCTGCGATCTCCTGGCAAGGCAACAGTGAGGCTGGGGGAGGGGCGCCCGCCATTGCTGAGGCTTAAGTAGGTAAACAAAGCCGCTGGGAAGCTCGAACTGGGTGGAGCTCACAGCAGCTCAAGGAAACCTGCCTGTCTCTGTAGACTCCACCTCTGGGGACAGGGCACAGTAAACAACAATAAAAGCCAAAAGCAGCAGAAACCTCTGCAGACGCAAACGACTCTGTCTGACAGCTTTGAAGAGAGCAGTGGATCTCCCAACACGGAGGTTGAGATCTGAGAAGGGACAGACTGCCTGCTCAAGCGGGTCCCTGACCCCTGAGTAGCCTAACTGGGAGACATCCCCCACTAGGGGCAGTCTGACACCCCACACCTCACAGGGTGGAGTACACCCCTGAGAGGAAGCTTCCAAAGCAAGAATCAGACAGGTACACTCGCTGTTCAGCAATATTCTATCTTCTGCAGCCTCTGCTGCTGATACCCAGGCAAACAGGGTCTGGAGTGGACCTCAAGCAATCTCCAACAGACCTACAGCTGAGGGTCCTGACTGTTAGAAGGAAAACTATCAAACAGGAAGGACACCTACACCAAAACCCCATCAGTACATCACTATCATCATCAAAGACCAGAGGCAGATAAAACCACAAAGATGGGGAAAAAGCAGGGCAGAAAAGCTGGAAATTCAAAAAATAAGAGCGCATCTCCCCAGGCAAAGGAGCGCAGCTCATCGCCAGCAATGGATCAAAGCTTGACGGAGAATGACTTTGACGAGATGAGAGAAGAAGGCTTCAGTCCATCAAACTTCTCAGAACTAAAAGAGGAATTACGTACCCAGCGCAAAGAAACTAAAAATCTTGAAAAAAAAGTGGAAGAATTGATGGCTAGAGTAATTATTGAAGAGAAGGTCATAAACAAAATGAAAGAGATGAAAACCATGACACGAGAAATACGTGACAAATGCACAAGCTTCAGTAACTGACACGATCAACTGGAAGAAAGAGTATCAGCGATTGAGGATCAAATGAACGAAATGAAGCGAGAAGAGAAACCAAAAGAAAAAAGAAGAAAAAGAAATGAACAAAGCCTGCAAGAAGTATGGGATAATGTAAAAAGACCAAATCTACGTCTGATTGGGGTGCCTGAAAGTGAGGGGGAAAATGGAACCAAGTTGGAAAACACTCTTCAGGATATCATCCAGGAGAACTTCCCCAACCTAGTAGGGCAGGCCAACATTCAAATCCAGGAAACACAGAGAACGCGACAAAGATACTCCTCGAGAAGAGCAACTCCAAGACACATAATTGCCAGATTCACCAAAGTTGAAATGAAGGAAAAAATCTTAAGGGCAGCCAGAGAGAAAGGTCGGGTTACCCACAAA
>NC_037672.1:48401726-48444369 GCF_003255815.1 Theropithecus gelada
AAACCAAACACCGCATGTTCTCACTCATAGGTGGGAACTGAACAATGAGATCACTTGGACTCGGGAAGGGGAACATCACACACCGGGGCCTATCATGGGGAGGGGGGAGGGGGGAGGGATTGCATTGGGAGTTATACCTGATGTAAATGACGAGTTGAAGGGTGCTGACGAGTTGATGGGTGCAGCACAGCAACATGGCACAAGTATACATATGTAACAGACCTGCACATTATGCACATGTACCCTAGAACTTAAAGTATAATAATTAAAAAAAAAAATGAAAAAATACTCATTTGCATAATGCTAAATGGGAAGAAAATATACAAAGCTATCCACAGTGTGTACATGTTTAAAATTGAAAAAATAATAGCAGCAAATATTCATATGGAACTTAGTATGTGCTGGGTACTTAAACATTTTGTGTGTGTGTTCATGCTCAATGTTTTATGAGTTTGGGACCTCAAGTACCTCAAATTTTATAGGTAAGGGAACCTAGTTAAGTTTAGCTAGTGGTAGACACTAAAATATTAGCAAGTTACTTTTTGATGGAAGAATTGTTTATGATTTTGGTGTTAATTTTTGTTTTCCATATTTTCTGTTTTTTGTCATTAAATATAGAATACTTTTTTCAATAGTACTTGTGGATAATGAGTCTGAAACAGGAGAGAGAGGCTAGGTTTGGAAATAAAAATTTGTTTATAACTTTCAAGAAAGTAAATGAAGTCATTCAATAAAGTATAGTGAAGGCCAGGGATGAAACTCTGGAAGAAGAGAATCCAATGAAGGAGGTAGAAGGAATAGAGAGGCCGGGCACGGTGGCTCACGCCTGTTATCCCAGCACTTTGGGAAGCCAAGGTGGGCGGACCACCCGAAGTCAGGAGTTCGAGATCAGCCTGACAAACATGGCAAAACCCTGTCTCTACTAAAAATACAAAATTAGCCGGGCATGGTGGTGCATGCCTGTAATCCCAGCTACTCGGGAGGCTGAGGCAGGAGAATCACTTGAACCCAGGAGATGGAGGTTGCAGTGAGCCAAGATCACACCATTGCTCTCCAGTCGGGGCAACAAGAGTGAAACTCTGTCTCAAATAAACAAACAAACAAAGGAATAGAGAGGTCAGAATCAGAAGATGTTGGAAGATGGAAGAGAGGACAGGGCTTCTAGGAGTAAATTGCCAGTGGATTCCAATGGAGGTGAGAGGTTCAGGAAGGTGAGGCCTGAAAACATGCATTTCATTTGTCATGTAGAAGATCATGAAGATATTTTGAAAAGCAATTTGTTTGAAGAAGAGAAAATAGAAGCCAAATATCAGTGATTTGAGGATAAAAATAAATGACAAAGTGAAGACAATTGAAGAGTCTGAGACACTTACATGCGAAAAGAATTGGTAGAACAAAGGAGATTTAGAGCCAAAGATTGTTTTTTACCTTGAACATATTTTCAGGTTAGAGGAAAAAGCAAATAAAAATAACAAAAAGCTTACTTTATGCCTGTCATCATCCTTATCACTTTACATTCATTACCTCATTTAGTTTTTCTTTCTTTCTTTTTTTTTTTTTTTTGGTATTGTTATTGTCATTTGCAAAGGAGAGAACTGAAACTTGAGGGTAGAGTAGATAAATAATGTGAAAGTGTATAATATAGTTCACATAACTTGAGTTAGAATATTGTGAAATTTTCTAAATAAATATTGATTTGATTATGGAAGTCAATCTACCTGTTTTTTATATCTTTGAATTTGCAAATGACTCTGTCAATCTCTCTCTAAACTTCCAGAGACAAGTAATAAATCTATTTTCAGAAGTAAACTATGTAACACATCTTTGAAATATTTACTCATTGTTTAGTCTAAAAACAATGCAGTTTCCAGCTTCCAAGAGGAAAAAAGTTTGAGATTACAAAGCTAGTAAGAAGGACTGAAATTTGAATCCAATGCCATCTGGTGCTGAAGTTCATATTCTGGACCATTAATTGAGACTGCCTCCATCAGTATATGGGTACGCTTGTGTGTACACAGCAAGGTGCAGAAACTGCATGGTTGATAAGAACTTGGGCTACTCTTAGTCTTTGACATGGTCGTGTCAAAATCTCTCTCTCAATGTGTGTGTGTGTGTGTTTCTTTCTCTTTCTCTCTTTCTACTATACCTAAAAAATGTTTTATATCTATAATAAATCTAATTATACTTTCTCTTTTTTTCCTAGCCACACTTCAACTTTCATCAGCATATTGAAGGAATCACAGTTTTAGCACAAAGATTAAAGTGAAAATATTTGAAATCTAATCTGACTTCCCCTTACCTAACTAAAGCTGACACGACCCCAAATACAGCTGCTATTAACTCTCCTCCAAGAGCTTTCTGCTCATTCCAGGAAGGAGATCAACTACACATTGACACCCTAGCCACACTTCCCTTCCCCTTTCTAAGTTGCTATACCAATCTTTACCTCTGGGTATTCAGGAAACTACTCATTATTGAGTAACTTAACATGCATGTGTAGATTAACCTTTTCTTTTCACCTATTAATCTGTCTATTATCAGTTAATTCACAGGCCCCTAAATGTAGGAACCTAAGTGAGTAGAGTTTTCCTCCCAATGGTATTAAGTCATTTTCCCAAGCAAAGAGTCTCCTCCCTAAAAGATGTGGAGAGAACAAGATACGTAATTATTTTGCTACCCCTACTCTATACTCTTTGTAGACACTACCCTGACTATTTCAGTCACTGGCCTGGCTGATCTAAGGTTTTAAGAATAAGGTGACAGGTTTTCTATTTCTAGTGAGATGAATGCTTTCTGAGGGATGTACCCTTTTCTTTTGATTTTATTACGAAGCGCAGTGGGAAACTTGAAAGAAAAGATCTCCTGCATAGAGGGCAGAGACATAAGAGTAGAAAGCAGAAAGGTGCTCATATTGAAAAGCAAGAAACAAATCTGCAGGGATTTACAAAAGAATGTGAAGACATCTGAACTTAAAGCTACAAAGGCTTTAAGTTTCTGTGTTTCACAATAAGTATATAAAGGAATATTACTACATATTATTAAGATTAATAATAAGGCACATAAAAATGACCTCTGTGCCAGCTGTTATCAGAAGGACTGTGGAACCAGACTGTATTACTGAATTATTAGCACATATATACAGAAATTAAAGGGAGATTCCTGTATTTTACTGGAAAACATAAAGATGCATATTTCTATTGCTATATTTTATTGCATAATAAATTGAAAAGCTTGACCTAAAATCAGCCCTTACACTTACCCTGCCTATAAGATTCTGCTTTCCTGCCTAGATGAAACAAATGTCACTTGCGAGTGATTTAAAAAAAAAAAAACAAAGAGCATTGCTCCTATTTATTATTGTGTTTCTCAGCATGTGTTCCAGGAGTGTCACCGAATGTAATATCACATGTATCAAAATGCATCTTAATTCCTGAGACTGATAACCAAAGATCATTCTTAAAATTATGCAAGTATTCATAAAACAAAGGAAGGATAATTTTCAAACCCTTTGTTTTTGATGAGTGATCTTCTAAAAAATTGTCCTTCACTTTTAAAAAAGTGAAAGACCTTGCTTTCAAATGCTAATCAGCTGCTTCTTTATTCCCCAGTAGACTTCAGATTACTGGGCCTCAATACTGCATTTTCTTGAGCGCTTTACTGACCATGGTCTTGGAGATTACATTTGGCTCAGAACACCATAGTAGCTTGTTATTTTTAATTGGATTGCAAAGTACATTACTCTACATAAGAATCACTGGGAAAATATTTAGTCTGAATATTTTGTTTTCCCAATTCAAAAATCATACCACTAGCAATGGTTACAAATAAAAATGAAGAAGAGGGGAAGGAGGAGGAGGAGAAGATGGAGGAAGAAGAGGAGGAGGAGGAGGAGGAGAAGGAGGAGGAGAAGGAGCAGGAAGAAGAGGAGGAGGAAGGAAGAGATCTTCCAAACATGAAAAAAAAAAAAATTCTGAAAAATTGTAAAGTTCATTTGCTCATGCTAACTTCCATCACCTAGAGAACCTGAAATTTCTTGCTGAACAATTTTCAACATTCAAGAATCACAAATTCAGTTTCAAGCATTATGGGCTTTTTTGGTTTTAGCCAGGTTAACATAATACTTGGAAGTTTACCTGGAGATGCTGTGAAAATAACACCTTAAAACCAAAACCTCTGTATTTTAACTGATCGCTAAAAATCCCAAGGAATATATTACCAAAAAGTACACAATTACCTTCCTTCCATTGATCAACTTTTCCATTTCTGGGACCTCCACACAGTATGATGGGTCTCCCCTTGATTATCTTCCCACCTCCCAGAAGGAGCTGAATTTTAATAGTATGTTCACTATTCCAGAAGCTGACAGATGAGTAAACAAGAACCAAATTTGGATGCTTTTTGGAGACATCTCTTCTCATTTCAGACTCCCCTAGAGTACCATGTAATGCAGTGGATAGTGATTTGATCAATGCTTCTCTATGGGTCAAAACCTCTTACTGTGCCTTTGAAAGAATCCAAGTTCCAGTTAGGGACTTACTTTTCTCTTTGGTAAGGCTGCCATCGAAGACTGCAGCATTTTGGGACTGACTGGAAAAGCATATGTGATTTGTCAAAATTTATTTTCTTTTGTGAACTGAAATCCATCATGACGTTGCAACTTTAAGGTTGCTTTTCTCTACTCAGCAGGAAGATTTCCAAAATGTAAACAAGAAAAACTTTCTGTGAGGTTTTTTCATCTGTTTACCCAATGCTAATTTATGTCAGCTATGAAACAACAAGAATATCAACATGCTCTTGGAGCTCAGAAGGGGAAGATGAGCGTGCATCTTCGTAATAAAAAGCTGGACATTTTGGGAGGTCAGGGAAACATGCAAAATACTGAAATAGCAAGGTGTGTGGGAATATTCTAATTTATATCTATATAGATATTTAGATATTCACCTAAATTTCTATCCATTACTATACAACTCAAAGATAAATACATACTTTCCGCGTTTTCTTTTGAATTCTTGGTACAGCACGATCTCCCCAAATGAAACCTTTCTCAAAAGTCTCTACATCATGTGTGAGCTCTGGTGATTGCTCTGATTTCTGTCATTCTTTGCCCACGCTTGTAGAATTTCTCTCTAGCATTGATGGTCTAGTACTCAGGCAAGATTCACATTTCTGCAAATATTTTCCTGCACAGCTTCCTCTCATTTACAACATATCTCAAAAATGAGATAATATGTGCCAACCATATCAGCTTTCTCACCCTCTGATCTCTACTTCGTAAACTAAGTGAGGCTGACAAGTTCTGTTTTGGATCCATATCTTCATGTCTCCAGTATGGAAATTGCCAGCAGCCAGGAAGCTGGGATAATTGTTGGGATCATTTAGTTGTTTCCAATCTTTTAGGTATCAAAGTCTATTTCTGCCAATTGACCAATGTCTGAAAAGGTTTTTCCACACTTGGCTCAGTTTTATAGCTCTTTATGGCAGGAAATTAGTCCAGTCCTTGTTAGAACCATTATGGCTGGGAGTACATTAGATAAGGATTCAATGCTTATTTTTAGCATATTTGTAACTTGAAGAAGTTATTTAATAACTCTATCCTTGCCATATCAACAAAATGCAAAAAAATGTAATAATCTTAAAGGTTCAGTAAAGACTAGAGAAAATACTAACCATGAGATTTATTAATAAGCTAGCTGGTAATGCTATCTGTAAGCTTTAAGTTACTAATGTGTTCCTTTGAAACTCTGAAATGTAAAATCTATTTCAGTAGCATCTCTCAAGTTTTTACATTTATATTCCTGTTTATTTCTAAGGAATTTTATGTAGAACTGGTTTTGTCTTGTTGTGACTATGTTGAAACTACTGCATTGTCAAAAGATGACTTAAAGCTTCAAGGACACCTTAACATTATGTTTTCATTCAGATGGAGAGGTACTTCTGAAAGTATATAACATAGTTCACATAACTTCAGTTATAATATTGTGAAATGTTCTAAACAAATATTGATTTGATTATGGAAGTCAATCTACCTACTGTTTTTGTTTCTTTGAATTTGCAAATTACTCTGTCAATCTCTCTCTAAACTTCCAGAGACAAGTAGTGGATCTGTCTCTAGAAGTAAATTAGATAACACGTCTGAAATATTTACTCATTGTTTAGTCTAAGAATTCAAGTTCCAGCTTCCAAGAGGAGAAAAGCGGGGTCATGCATAGCTACTGCATATGCAATAGTGATACTCACACACGTCTATGTGACAGCTATCATTTCAAGAATTGGTGTGATGCAAAAGAATAAGAAATTGTCAAGCCATTGTCATGCATCAATTCTTATGATGATTTTATTCAGTCAGCACTGAAGTGAACACATATGCTAGGGTTGCTCTAAATTACATCGTTTGCCTAGGCCATTTTTCTTTAAGTGCCTGTTTATAAAAATCATATTTTCCCACATTCACATGAGTACAATCAGAAGAGACAAAACAAAATATGTATACAACACAGAGCTATGTCTACTGATTATACTGTTTCAATAATAAAAATGAGTACTCTTTTACCTAAACTTTACACTGGATCAGAGTTGTAACAATGTTATTTTTAACTTGATGAATATTATTTATATCATACAATGTTACCTTCATAGTCACAGAGAAATTTCTTACTGAATTGTCTTTAAAGGAACTCTTAAAAAAGAAAATACATTACACATAGGCTGCTGGAATTTTCTGTATTTCAATTTCACATACTCCAGATAATATTTGAATTTACTTTTAGGATACTTTAAATTCTTGATAGAATATCATACCTACATACTTTTGCATATACTCTTTCTAATGCTGGACATCCCTTCCCTCTTATCTGTGCTTTGATAATCCCTGCTCATCTTTCAAGATGAATTTAAGTATCATCCTTTAAGCCTTGCTCACTGCCTTACCCATAACTTAGATACTTCTTTCACGCTCTCCCTTAACAGTCTGTGCATAAGAAGAATGGACACATATCACACTTTTTATTTGCCAAGTTCTGTTAGAAGGTCTTTGTTCTTTCCAGGTACTAGTTATTTGAATTTTTATATTTGTGAGCTTTATGAGGTAGGTAATTTATATTTTCTCCATTGTACAGATGAAGAAACAGAATCATAGAGTTTAAATACTTGGCCTGCATTCACAGGTAGGAGAGGTGGGGATTTAAACATAGGCAGTCTAGGGAATCAGACTCTTTCTTTCTTAAAGAGTAGCTCTATTCAGATGTAATTCATATAATATACAATTCAGCCATCCAAAGTGCACAATCCAATAGCCTTAGTATATTCACAAATATGTGCAATCATCATTGCAGTCAGTTTTATAACTTTGTTATCAGCTCCCACTCAAAAATGCTGCTCTTGTTAGCTGTCATATCCCAATCTCCAAATCTTTCCCAGACCTAGGCAATCACTCATTAGTTAGTTTCTGCCCCCATAAGTTCTTATAGACTTGTCTATTCTGAACATTTCATAGAAATGAATTCATATCATACATGATCCTCTGTGACTGACTTCTTTCCCTTAGCATGCATTCAAGGTTCATCCATGTTGTACACTGTTATCAATGTGTAATTTCATTCTATTGCCAAATAGTATTCCATTTTATGGTATACTACATTTTACATATCCATGCACCAGTTGATTCTGTTTTTGGCTGCAATCAATCACGTTGCTATGAACATTTGAGTACAAGTTTCCATATGGACATATCTTTTCATTTCTCTTGTGTTTATATATACAGTGGAATTGGTACATCATGTAGTGACTCTATTTTTAACCATTTGAGGAACTGCTGGACTGTTTTCTGAAGCAGTTGTACCATTTTACATTCCTACCAGCAATGTATCAGCATTCTGATCTTTCCACATCCTTGCCAACACTTGTTATTATCTGTCGTTTTCAATATAGCCATCCTGGTGGGCTTGCAGTCATAGCTCATTGTGGTTTTGATTTGCATTTCCTTGATGGAAAACTATGCTGAGCATCTCTTCATTTGCTTACTGACTGTTTATATAAATATATCTTCATTGCAGAACTGTTCAGATCTTTGCTCATTTTAATTTTGCTTATATTTCTTCTTCATATTGAGTTATAATATTTTTGTATATGCTAAATATCATTTATGAGATATATGATTTGCAATTATTTCCAGAGAATGTAAACTTTTTTGTTAGTGTTGTTTTTTGTTTATTTCTTTTTTCATTTTTGACATCTCTGCTTATTTTGCTGGGGAGTGGGTCCACGGAACTCCTCATTTGCCACCCCAGAAGTGAAACTGCTCCAGGAACTGTGTTCTTAACCACAATGCTATCCTGTGTACTTCCATTGTGGGATTATTGCATGGCACTTATCATATTTTATTGTGACTTTAAGTTTATTTTAGATATCATCCCCTGGAAATTTCCTCAGCCAGAGTTGTCATTCTGGCCTGGAGCCCTGAACCAAACTTTATCATTTATTAACTCCTCCAAAGGAGCCCTCTTAAGACATTGCTGTGGGAGCCACCAGAGCTTGCTGTCAGCTCCCTTTCCAGCTCCTTGCTGTGAGGGCTTGCACAGTGGAGTCTCTTGTCAAGTTTACTTACCCAACCCCTAACCTTGCCTCCAGGTTCAAGAGGCTCAAATGCTGAGACCTCAGAAAAGCTTGAACTTTGAGGGAGCGATGAAAATTCTGAAAGTCTGTAAGCAGCAACCACTTAGACAATATCCTTAGCAAAAATATTAAGGACAATGACATTCCAGAACTATCACTGGAGGCATTTGTTTAGTTATATATTAAAATATAGAATGTATTTAAAGCTAGCCTGGGATCAAACACAATTTGTATGAGACAATATAATTAATATATAAACTTTTAAATATTTTTGAAAATCATAATTCAGGGTGCTTTTGTTTTTGGTGCTAGGGGTTTTTGTGTGTTTTTCCTCTAGGAAGTCCCAGTTTCACCGGCAGAAGAGTTCCTCTGGTCCTCGTTAGCAGGTTTTCAAATTGAAGTAACAGTGACCGGGCCTAAAACTCATTATTCTGCAGTTTATATTTGTTTGTCTGCCTTAGAATCCTCCAGACAATCTCCCACAAAAATCTGAAGCTTGATGACAATGAATAATTAGACTTTTATGATCACCCGTGCTTTTTTTTTCTTTACTGAGTTTACCCATCATAGTTTAACTGCAGAGATAATGTATGTAGAAGCACTGTTCATTTTGCTACCTGCCTTCACATAGTTTCATCCAGTTAATATAGTAGTAACCCTTTGTGATTGGTTTTATTATTCCTCTTTTACAGATAGAAAAATTGAAGTTCAGAATAGCTTCTTGGTTTCCATTAATTCAAAGATCAATTAAGCAGAAAAACTGGTACAATACTAAAAGTCATACCTTTCGACCGCAAGTTCGGTGCTTTTTGCAGTGTATGCCAAAGCTTCTTAGTATAGGTGTGTTAAATAGAGGAGACTTGGTGAAATAAAGGCAACAAAATTGTTTGAAGTACTTTGAATGAAAAATGAATTACATATTATTTATTCTTTTGTTAAAGGTATATTAAGAGGAAATTAAGTACATTGCTTCACTTCACACTGATGTATATAAATAACTAAATCTAATCTTCATAGTTTTGTGGGGTTTTTTTGTATTTGTACAAATGAAGACTCTGGTGCCTATATATCAGTCACAATGTCCCTCAAAAAAAAAAAAAAAAAAAAAAGCAATTCCAAAAGGTGAGACTAATATGGATATTTTTTAGGAGAAAGAAATTACTCAAAATGATAACTCAGTAGGCAGCTGTCTGCTGAAGCCAGGCAAACAATCCTTCCTTAGGTGAGTTGCTTAGAAAAACCTACTATTCTCTCAATACATATTTTGGATATTGCTTTGTGGTAATGGTTTAAGATAAGCTATCTCTGTGTGTTTCCTATTTCTGTGTATATACTTCTATGATTGAGGCAACAGTTTTAATTTAGACAGTAATTTTTCTCATTGCTATTACTGTCCTATGTGTTCTAATTGGTATATTTCCTGCTGTCTTTTCTTTTGGAGTTATTCTTTAAAATAGTTATTCTCTTTGTGTGGCTTTTTGCCCAGTGATTTTGAATTTCCAGGAATATCCATTAACTTAATTTGTAAAAATATCATACATTATTAAATCTAAAATGTTTCCTATTGTAAGATGTGCAACTATTTTACACATCACTAATAAAGACAAACATGATGCTAATTATAATTGCAAATAGAAGTTGAAGGATGCATCCTAATTTTAGAGATATTAAATTATGAAAAACTATGTTTTTTTAATTTATAAAATACAGAAAAATCACTATCACCGTCTTTACCATAGACTTCCAGTCATATATTTATGCATGAATTCAATTTATATATTGAATTATTTTAATGGTAATTCTAGGCAAATGAATGCTGTATTGTGTATTTAATGGAGAAAAACTGCACTGCAGTTTTTCAAGACTATTTTGAGAGCTTTAGAAGATATCTTGCAAGAATCAAACTCCCTGGATGGGTGCGGTGGTTCGTACCTGTAATCCCGACACTTTGGGAGGATTACTTGAGACCAGGAGTTCAAGACCAGCTTGGGCAACATAGCGAGCCCCTGTCTGTGCAAAAAATAAATTAGCCAGGCATGGTGGCATGCACCTGTAGTCCCAGCTACTCAGGAGGCTGAGGTGGGAGGATTTATTGAGCCCAGGAGTTTGAAGCTTCAGTGAGCCATGATCATGCCACTGTACGCCAGCCTGGGTGATGGAGTGAGACCCTGTCTCAATAAAAACAAACAACAAACATCTCTCTAAAGTCAGGATCTTTGACTGCTTATGTGAATTCATGAGTGAATGTATGTTCATTAGGGATGTCACATGTCTGTTTTAAGGCCAATCAAAGCAGGTAAATAAGAATTACTAATCAGTGAGCTACTCCCAAATGCCAATTTATGGTTCTCAGATATCTTATACTTGTTGCAGCATAGCTCCTCATGCCTTGCTTTTCATTTATAACTAATTCCTTTCCATTTTATTATCATAAATATTATGATTATATTTATAACTCAGTGATGTTTCCAATAGTGTTTTTGTGAATTACCATGAAAACAATTGAGTGACTTAATTGGTCATTTATCGGTCTCTACATTGTACAACTCAAGAAGTTAAAAGGGGGAAAATCTTCATAATTGCTTTGTAGTAATACACTTGGACCACTTGGTAAGAAGTAAAGATCAGTGGACAAATTATGGAAACAAAGAGATTAGAAGAGACACCAAGCAGTAGAGCCTGCTTTTATTCTCACTTTTTTTTCCCTCCATTTCTAAGACATATTTCGGTGGCTTTGGTGATGGTTGAATAGAAAGAAATCTATATATGAAGCAATTTAGGAAAATTCTCCTAAGTTATCAATCCAACATATGCAATCCTCACATCTCAATAATTATACCAAATTTCATTTATACCTAACATGAGTCCGTTCTGATTCAGAAGGCAGAATATCAGAGTGGCTGAGGACATGGCTTGTGGAACCAGGATCTCTGAACTTGAAATTTATGTCTGGATTCTGCTAGCTTATGGAGATGAAAATTTAGTTAACTCTTATGTACCCTATTTTCACCCTTATAATGTAATTAGTACCTCTCATATTAAATTTTATAAGAATTAAATAAGTTAATATATATAACTTTCTTATAATAGGTCCTACCAAATGGTAGATGGTGCTGGTTTTTCCCTGTTTTTCTTCTGGATTCACTGGGGGCTTCACTGCCTTGCTCTGTGTCCTGAAAGACTAACTTTCATTTTCTTCCTTACTTAGGCTCCCATGACCTCTAACTTCTGGTTGGATTTGCAGTTGGAGACCATGAAAAGAGATAGACAAGAGGAGTGAGATCAGGGTATCCCTTCTTCCCAGTTTCTCATAGCCTGATTTTGGTATTGGCAGTGATTCTCTTTCCTTTTCTGCACTGTAGCTCACTGCTACTGTGAATGGGGATCTCTCTACCTGGATCTATCTCTTGCTTTGTCTGATAATACTGCTTCCTCCCCTTGCCTTATCAGTCTTCATGCAAGCCAAGGCTTTCTGTGCATCTAGGTCCTGGTGATTCAGCACTCCTTGTTGATTCCTTTAACACTATTTACAACTTCATCAATAATACCTCTATTTCATTAATACCTTCAATGAACCCTTTGAGAGCCCCACTTATTTGCCCGTGGGATCACAATCAGTAGAGTGCCAAATTGTGTAGTTTAAAATAAATATGAGGTTATTTCCTTCAAGTCAATAAAGCAGCAACAGTCATAAGAATGGGAATTTCAAAACTTTGGTAAGGAAAATCAATTTTATTAACCTGGTGTAACTGATAATATAAAATTTCTTAAGAAAAGAGGAAATGAGTAGAGCTGAGACTAGATTTCAGTTTCAATAGAAGAAAGGAGGAAATACCTTCTTCCAGGGTCTGTACACAATGGTCCTTTCCCTCTTCTCTTCTGGAAAGTGTTGGACGTAAATACTTGGAATATAAGAGGGTGGAAGGTTGTGTTTAGGTGACAATATCTAGTTGAGTATAGATCAAATCCTAGTTTCAGTGTTTAGTGAGGTAAAGCATGAAGACTTGGGAGTTGCTGGGTGGGGTGAGGGGAGAGTGGTTCTCAGTGTTGAGTAGAAGAAGCTTATAAGGCTGTATAACTAAGAGCTAGACCTGAAAAGGCACTTGTAGAAAATAAATAAGAAGGCAATGACTGGTTTCCATTCTCACAGTAGTTACAGAATGACACAGGAAGTATGCAAAATTCTTAAATACAATGATTGTATATTGTAGTAATGTAGTAAGTATAACAACCTGTTACTCAACTGGCACCCAACTGATAAGTCCATCATAGAAGACTTGAAAAAAAAAACCACACTGCTTCCATATCTCCAGTCACAAAACCATATTCAATATGTGTGCAGGGCTAAGTTTGCAGGAAATAGAGATTAAGAGTCATGAAGGTGAACCTGGGGCATGCAAGCATTAACATTGTGTGAGGTGCTACTACCTCATGAACAAAAGAGTAATTGTTTTATTCAGCCTGGAAATGAATTTAACATAATTATGCCTACAAGCCTTCCCAGTAAAACTCAGACTTAAGCATTTTCAACTCTCAAGTCAAACAAAATTCTATAGACACTTCAATTCTCACACTTATCACAGTAGGACTGAAGACAGTATAATGTATCATTAAGAGGGAAGGGGTTAAGGTCTAGAATCTGACTTCCTGAATTCAAATCCTAACTCTGCTACTTCCTATCTGTAAAACCACAAGGCTCAGGTAATACTTACCAGAGCAGTTACCACACATAGAACCACTACATGCGTGTTATTCTTCAATTTCTTGTTGGTTCATATATTTATGAACATTTTACAGATAATAAGTAGCAGAGTTAGGATTCAAATTCAGGAAGTCTGATTCTAGACCTTAACCCCTTCCCTCTTAATGATACATTATACATATTTCAACTTCTGGATGTCTCCGTTTCCTCTTGAGGTCAGAATATTACCTATTTCCTTCTTGAGGTCAGAATATTACCTATTTCTTGGGAATATTGTGAGGACAACATAAGACAATACATGCAAAAGACATAGTAGAGTAGCTTGCACATAGTTAATACAGTTAGCACTCCATATCCACAGGTTCTGTATCCGCAGACTCAACTCCATAGATTCAACAAACCGAGGCTCAAAAATATTAGGAAAAAAAAATAAAAATAACAAAAATAAAAATAATATACAATTTAGTAGAGCCACTACTTACATAGCAGTTACACTGTATTAGGTATTAAGAATAATCTAAAATGCTTTAAAGCATATGAGAGGAAGTACGTAGGTTATATGCAAATACTATATCATTTTATATCAGAACTTGAGCATTTACAGATTTTGGTATGGGGGCTTCCTGGAACCAATGCCTTACAGACACCAAGGGTCAAACATATTTACTAAATCTGAACTGTTTTTCGCTATGTGCATCAAGATTCTATGAATACTTTGAGGACAAGGTCTATATATTATTTATCTTATATCCATTACAGAGTCTATCATATAGTAAGTACGAAATAAATATTTGCTTAAAACTGATTGAGGTTAATTGGACTTAAAGATTTGTTTTCTTTGCTCAAAGAAAAACAAAGCACATATACTGTCTTTCATTGTAATCATCACTGGAGTTTTCATGTTAATCACTGGAGGAAAGACTATTAATAGTTTGCTATACTTTAAATGTCTGTCTTTTTTTAATATTAGTGCATCAATGTAAATACATATCTACACCCTTAGGTACATACAGAAGCAAATTCACATTTAAGTTGTGAAATAATTATTTACCAAAAGCAATTAAGCCCTTTTAAAATAATAACTAGGAATAATTTATGGGCCACAAAAAAGAAGAATAGGTTACTCACTTGAATGTCCTTTCATAGAAAATATTCACAAATCCACTTTTTTGACAATAAAATTACATTGTATATATTTAATTTGTAATAAACAATATACATTGTTTATTATAAAGGGTAGCAATTGGTGTTATAAACTTTGATGAACATTCAATTAGCATCAACATATCAAAAAGTCCTCCTTTCCTATTTACTAGTTCTTCAGTTTACTTAGCCCATAGGAAAATCTTTTTCAAAATTAACAATAAGTAGACTTTTCTGAAGAAAAATAAAGTAGTAACTATGGACTATTATGTTTTGACCACAGGCTATAAACTAGCACATGGTGAAACACATTGGAATAGCAAAGGAGAATGTTTGCCTTCGTGGTTTATGGCTATTTAGACAGAGCCCATTTGAATATTTTACTGTTTAAGAATATTTCTATTAACATCTTGTTGTATGTATCTATTAGGAGAGAAAACAGTAATGTATACAATTATGATAACAGTTACCATTTATTGATTTTTAAAAAAGTAAATGAAATTGTAACAGGTCTTTCCCAGGTATAGGTAGACTCTCCTTATCCATGTTTTCTCTTCCACCAGTTTCAGTTGTCCCCCAATCAGCCATGGCCCAAAAAATATTAAATGAAAACTTCCAGAAATAAACAATTAGTAAGTTTTGAATTTGCCATTGTTCTAAGTAGCATGATGAAATCTCACACCATCCCACTGACATGCCCTAGATGTGAATCATCCCTTTGTCCAGCATATACACACTCTAGACCCTAGAAGCCCTGCACAATGTGATTATGTTGGAAGAAAACATAAAACTATCCACAGTTTCAGGCATTCACTGGGGGTCTTGGAATGTATCCCCAATAGATAAGGGGAGACTACTGTAATCCTATTCAACATTCACAGAATCACTAGATGATAAACTCTATCAAGACAGAATTTATCTGTCTATTTTATTTATCAGTGTCCTCAGTAATCAGCACTGAGTCTAGAATACAGTTGACAATAGATGCTGATTAAACAACAGCTTCCCTTTGAAGTAGGTTCTCAGGAGAAAAAGATTCTTAGTTTGTTAATATTTCACTATTACAGAACGTACATTTTACAAAATCTACCATTGTTTGGCATGGTCAGGGTTATGTTCATTTATAGTTTCAACGTTCACTATATGTTCTCTATTTATGTTCACTATAGTTTCAATGAAAGAAGGCCTGAGACATACCTTTACTTTATCATGTGTAGAAAACTGTAGAAGGATCGAAATTAAGCCTAAAATGTCTAAGAAAATTCCTAACACATGCACTGTAATTAAAAGTCTGCAAAATTGTGATCCTGATTCATGTAAATTGAAGGCTATAAAATACGACCATTAAAAAATCTTAGAACGTGCATTTAGAATTGTTAAAAGCTCTTTTAAGATTATGTCATCAGTTAATAAAAGAAAGAAATGTAGGATAAAGTAACCTCCAAAAGTCAAAACCACAAGGCTCAGATAATACTCACCAGAACAGTTACCACACGTAGAACCACACCACGCATGTTATTTTCCAATTTCTTGTCAGTCAGTGACCCATTCAGACCTGTGACAGGATTCCAGCACCCAAGCTGAAAGATAAGACAGCTTTGGTCATTTTTCTGTCTGAAGAACAGTCCCATCACCTCTGTACAGCCCTTATGGAGAACTATGTGATAGCTCTTGGAATAATTGGTATAGAAAGAGTACTGCACAGGTTTTCTTTTTAAATAGGAAATGAAGTTATTAGAAATGCCATTTCTTGCATTAAATGTCATCTTATGGCACATGACAGTACCCAACGTGCTTTAAGAGGCTCACTGAGGACATTTTACTTAATGAGGAGTTATATATACACCAATCACTAAGTCCCAGTAATGCACTAATTGGAAAAATAATAGCACATATAACTCTAACATAATGTCTATTTTAATGTATCAATTACTGTAAGTTAGATTCTCTAATAGTTTCAATGGTTTTAATTTGATCTTATATGACTTTTACTGGGAAAATAGACACTTTTTTTAATATGGTTAGAAGGATAACTGCTTTTATTTCAAAAAAATCACGTGTATGGCTTTGTTTTCAAAGTATTCATAGCACGTAAAACAATATGATTTGCCTTTTTGTCAGTGTTATCAATTTGCTTGGAATATTTTGGCAGAGCCTTTCTCTTAAAGTCTTGCAATGACTCACTGCTCTTTACTCACCCAAACAATGGTTCAGTTTTACGCTCTTACGTAGGTCTTATCTCTTGGAATATATAAATCTGAAGGCTACCAGTTTTTAAATTACTGTCTATATATCTGAATGGGATAAAAATTGATGACTCTCCATAAAAAATAAGGAGAGAAGAAAGAGATGATTTGATTTGAATTAGCAGATAACTGTTTATGGAAGAAGGCTGCAGAGACAGAGAATGTTGTAATGCACATCTTGGGAAGAAATGTCCTATTATTCATCCTGAAACCAGTTCCATGAGCCTTTACATTTAGGAACATATTCTGCATGTGCAAACTTAAAAATGTAACAGATCTTTAGTCATATTCAGAGCTGTTTTGATTAACTGAATGGTCATAGGGGCAAATGGTTATTTATGCTGTTTCCTCCTGATGACTGTGATTTATTTCTTTTTATTGCGGTTTTTCTGTAGCTTCCAAAGTCATCTACATACTGGCTGGCAAGTCTTCCCTACAAATAAACAATTTAGGTGCTTCTTATTAAAACTCAAGTTTCTCTTTGAGCTCCCCAAAAGGTGTTTAATTAAGAAAACTAAAATGTACATAATATATCTTAAGAGAAGGGAATGTCACAGTACAAACAGCAGAGCCAGCTTTTTCCTTATTAAAATAATTTAGAAAAGGCTGCTAATTGTTGGTTTCAACTGTAAAAGCACATTAAATTCATACAATGATATGTCATTCTTAGTTACATAAAAAGCCTAATTAGAACTTAGATCCAATTAGCAAATCCAAATGTGTTGAAAGTCTAATTATCAGAGACTTTGTGGTCCTCTTGCCAAATTTAAAACTTTTATGAAATTTCTTTTGAGATTTTCTCTTCTGAGGTCAACAAAAGTCTATCTTCAATTGCATTCCCCGATGTGTGCTTTTTCTAATTACTTCCTCAGGAGGATTTTACTTTCCTAGACCAAATAATATTGGTGGAAAAAGTAATCTATAACATTAAGTGAAGAGCTATTCCAATATGCTATCTCCACATATCACAACCATATAACTTAATTTTAAGTTTCACAAATAGCTTTTAGGATATAATCTTGTTCATGGTAAACATGTCTAAGCTGCCAAAGCACACACAGGAATTTCTTTTCTGTCCCCTTTAGATTTGTCTCTTAAGTTTGGTGAAACTATTGTCAGTTTGTGTAAATAAATGACATCTATTAGCACCAACTTGACTGTACCATTTCAGTGTACTGAATAGTCAAAAATATCAGCAACTGGATTAACAGTGAAACTTGAGCCATTTGTTTCAACAATGCTATGGACAAACATTTATAAATATATATTTCCAGTTTCTTCAGAATGATGTTTTCTTTTAAACATAACTGAACATGGTCAATGGTTTTATAATTCTACAGCACTCTAGTATTTGGAGGTTCCACATAACAACAGCAAAAAAGCATTCCAAGTAGGTAGAATAGGTAAATATATCTCATCTTCTGACCTAGGCAGTGACTTAAACATTATTTATACCATGTATAATAATTATTTTCATTAAAAAATTTGTAATATTTAGCTAGACTCTCTCATATGTATTACAAGACAATAATTTCTCTCCATTACTTGACAAAGACTTTTCACCTTTCTGTGTTCTCCTTTTGTTTTTTTCCGTCTGACTCATATGTCCTTTGATAACAGCATTTGTACAGTTGTTCTTCTTAATAACAGCAGTCTAGATTTTAGGATTGGTAAGTTCCACTTACTTAACTTAGTTCTTCCTTCAAATGTACAAAGAAACTTTAATGTTTCCTAAATATTAGCTGTGGATGTAAAGAGCTAGGATGCTCAAAGACTGAATTTGGGAGTAAAGAATGTTTAGGATACAGATTATCTGGAAAACTAGAAATAAAGTACATTCTCTTATCACATATCATAACGGGGTATAACTAATAGATTATTAAGGAAATAAAACAATACTTATTTCCTATATTGATTACATTTTTGAATGCTGTTTAATACTTTCTATGTGTCAGCCATGGTGCTGAGCTTTTTATACATGTAAGCTCCACAATGACCATATGAGAAGGTGCTCTTACAATTGTTATTTAATAGGCAAGAAAACTAACGACTTCATTTAGATCACATATTTACTAAGAGGTGAAATCAGTATTTAATCCAGTTCTTTTTAAAGTCCAGATACAGCATTTTTGATTGAGGTGTTGTTTTATAGCTTATGAATCCTTTTCATAAATGTGATCTATTCGAGTTAGGTAGGGAAGATATTTCTATTTTATAGCAAACGACATTGAGACTGAGAATTGTTAAGTGTTTGGTTTTATATTCCTGGGCTCAAGGGATCCTCCCACCTCAGCCTTCCAAAATGCTGGGATTATAGGTTTAAACCAGAGCACCCAGCCTGTAAATTTCTCATTTTAACATTCCTCAATTTCTGTTCATATCCACTTATCTCCTTGAGGTTCATTTCAAGCTTTTTTGATTATAAAAACTTTTTTTTTCAATAATAAGCAATAAAGATGAATTAGATTCATAGAGATTCAAATTGAGTTTGTATCTGCAACTGGTAATATTTCTTGTTGCATAGCAAGATTGACAGGCATAGTGATTAATAAAAACTAGGCGAACTTCACTTAGGTTCAAATGTGAGGCTTATCTAACAAGTCCTCTGGTTTCAATGTCTGAATTCTTATTAGTTTGACTTCTCTGGCTATGTGGAGATGGTTGTTTTTGTCTGCTGTGTCTTTGATTTTGTTTCTTTTTTTTTTTTTTTAAACAGTGAGTCCAAGACTAGTAAAGATAACACATAAAAAAATCTCATACCATCTATTCAGCTGAGTGCTTCCTAAATAAAAAACAATAAAGGTGGCCCCTGCAGCACATGAGACTTACAGAAAGTCACACCGCTGATGGCAAAACAAGATTCACTATCTTTTGTGGTCTGGCAGTCTGAAGAAAATTTAGAAGGGATAAAAAAAGTAAACCCAATTCAATTTCCTTTCAATTACAATATATTGATTTCCTATAGTATTTTCTGGTTATTGATTTCCTATAGTATTTTCTGTCATTTTAAGACCTTAAAATGCCTAGTGCTTTAATTATTTCCTTCATTGGAGCTTTGGCAATAATACTCTTGTAACATTATGTTAAAATCAATGTAATATCTTATGTTCTACAAACTGGGTTGATGTATTTGCATGAGCACAGTAGCGTGCTCCTAACATTATGTGTACTAATGATCAAGTTTTCAATATTTACTCTTTCTTCCTCAATGTTTCCACTTCTTATTTTCCATGGGCTGTAAGGGATGACTTGTGACTCTTGGGTTTAACATCATTATTTTTCAGTCAGTGTTATAATGTCAAAAAGAGCTGAACTGCTCAATTTTAATTTTATGCTCAATAGTTTGTAGGCTTTAATAACAGGAATCAGGAGAGCTCTTAATTGAATACCAAATGGAATTCTCTCCATTTATTAGCTTGTATTCATATGGAACAAATGAAGCCTGTCTATAGGTCCAATGCTCCAGCTACCGGACACAAAATATCCACTGCACTGAGGGCTGTATGCTACCAGCCACAATGTTTCGTTTACTTGAATTCTCAGCTTTCTGACAAAAAGAGGGAACAAAAAGTCATAGGTAAAGCAGCTTAAAAGCCAGCCACTTAGAAATGTGCAGCATTTATTTGGTACATATTACTTCTGTAATGGGATAGAAAGTGTAAAAAATTCATATGGCAGGTTGACTCAGATACATGTTTTATAGAATTAAATTGGAATGTTTTCCACTTTGACATGTGAATGAATGCAGTGTGCCAGTAATCTCTCCAATGATAATTTTCTTTATGGTATTTCCACCTGCAAAATAGGTTCAATTTGTAAAATGTGCTCCCTAGAGGATGATTATATGCTCCTAAGATTCTATACTACAGTATGGTCATTACCATAAAGTAGTAGTCGTTCTTGAGATTATGTGGAATAGCCTTAGCACTTGAGTTTCCTTCAGGAGAAAATGTCTTTGAAAAGTCAGAAAAAAAAAATCACATGGTTCAACTACTTTTATCTCCCTGTTTCACTACTGAAAACAGAACCTTCATACTATGTAACATGATGAACTTGTTAACTGATTCCTACAAATGAAGAAAACATGAGAACCAGTATATATACACACACACACACAAATGTATATACATATATCTATATATAGACATATTTGTATAAATATATATAGATACATATATATGTCCATATACACATATGTATAGCCCACAGATGTTTTATGCAGTCATGATAATCATTCTATTATCAACTGGCATTTAACTGATTTAATGATATTCTGCTGTTTGTATAGGTTTTCCTTTCTTTTATAATTCTTCTGGTGTAAAATTACCATTACACTACATGTAAAGGCAATATATCATACCAGTTCAGATAAGAAGCTCTAGAAGAAAACTGATTAAGTTCAAGTACCCACTCTAACACTTACTTGGTGTGTGCTATTGAGTTTCAGTTTTCTCATCTCTCAAATGGAAATAGTAAAAGTGACTTCTTCATATGGCTTTTGGGACCACTAACTGATTTAAAATATGTTAAGTGTTTAGAAGTGTTCATGACACACTGAGACTAAAGAAGTGTTTATTATTTTTCCTATATAATCAGAATTCTTTTGTTCCTTGCTGAGTCTCATTCTTTGGGTGACTTAGTAGTCTGAGTGATAAAACATGCCCTTAAAGCCGTGACTTTCAACTTTTGTTGACTATTAGAATATTTTGTTGATTATTAGAATGGAAAGCTTTAAACAATTCTGATGCTCCATCCAAACCCCAGGACTATTAAGTCAGAATCCCCAGGAGCGTAACCAGGCATCAGCAGTTCAAAAGCCTTTCCAGGGATTCCAATGTGCAGCCACGGTTGAAAACCACTGCCCTAAAACTTGCTTCAGGCCAGGCGCAGTGGCTTGTGCCTGTAATCCCAGCACTTTGGGAGGCCAAGGTGGGTGGATCACCTGAGGTCAGGAGTTTGAGACCAGTCTGGCCAACATGGTGAAATTCCGTGTCTACTAAAAATACAAAAATCAGCCGGGTGTGGTGGCACATGCCTGTAATCCCAGCTACTTGGGAGGCTGAGGCAGGAGAATTGCTTGAACCTGGGAGAGGGAGATTGCAGTGAGCTGAGGGCGCCACTGCACTCCAGCTTAGGCAACAGAGCAAGACTCTGTCTCAAAAAAAGAAAAAGAAAAAAAAACTTGCTTCAACACACAGGGAATGCAAACTCATAGAATGGCTACTTTACCTCTTTGAATAGTCACTGTTTTGACTGGTTTCATTTGTGAAAACTAACTAGGAATATTGTCTCAAACTACTTTTTTATAATAAATATGATATGAATCTATAAACTATGTGCCAGAATGATGACTACCTTGTCCACAGTTGTACTCCTAGCTCTTATCGTAGTATTTTTGTATTGGTATGTGGCAGGTTCGAATAAACAAATCCATGATTTAAAACTCCTGCTGTCTTTTTTTTTTTTTTTAGACGGAGTCTCGCTCTGTCGCCCAGGCTGGAGTGCAGTGGCCGGATCTCAGCTCACTGCAAGCTCCGCCTCCCGGGTTCACGCCATTCTCCTGCCTCAGCCTCCTGAGTAGCTGGGACCACAGGCGCCCGCCACCACGCCCGGTTAATTTTTTGTATTTTTAGTAGAGACGGCGTTCCACCGTGTTAGCCAGGATGGTCTTGATCTCCTGACCTTGTGATCCACCTTTCTCGGCCTCCCAAAGTGCTGGAATTACAGGCGTGAGTCACCGCGCCCGACTTCCTACTGTCGTTTTTATAATCTTCTTTCGTTTTGGTTCTCCAGTTCAAGCTGAATGAAAAACCAATATGTTCCCAACTAGACACCGTGTCCTAATATGATGTTGTATCCCTGAGAGTTTTCACGATTCTTCGGGGTCATTCCCCTCCCTCAAATTCTATTAGCTTTCCTTTTCTATCTGATCAGAACATTATTATTTTTTCTAATAATATTTTAGCATGTAATTATTACAACCTGATAAAAGTTGCTGGATTTTCTTCTCTTCTATTCCATTCTACCTTGAGACATTTTAAGATGTTCATTTTAAAATCTCATTAAGTTCTCGCTGTCTTTCCTATCTCCTCCATTAAATAAACTACCTAAGGTCATGGGTACCATGTTAATCATTTTTCTGTCTATTATAGTACCTTTTACCATGTTTTGTACCAGTAACGTAATTATTTTTATGAAACTGACAAGGTTAATGTAAAGCATTTCTATTGCAATTTAGATCTTTACTCCTAAACAATAAAAATCTCGAGCTCAGCCATCTCCTTATATTTCACTATTACTTCACTGTCTCTACTTAGATACCTCAAAGGGAGCTCAAATATCTCTAAGATTAAGCTCATTATCTATCCCTACTATCAGCTCAGTCCCACTAGCCAAAAATCAAAGTGTCAGTCTCACCACCTCTCAGATCCAATCCTTTGCCCTAGTCTGCCAATTTCACCTCTTTAAAAAAATCTCCTGAATCTATTTAACTTGCTCCTTCCTACCATACTAGCCGAAGCTAACTTCATAGCTTCCCTTTACAGTCTTTCATTGCAAACATAAATTCAGAGATTACAACATCTGCTTAAAGTCTTGCCACAGTTTTCCAGTATTCTCAAGATAAAGGCCAAACTTCAGATGTGGCCTACCAGAATTTGCATGATTTGGTATTATTGATATTCACAGACTCATGTCATAACACATTCCCTCTCGTTCTTTGAATTCCAACCATGTGAATCTTCCTATGGTTTCTTGAGTAAGACATAATCCTCCTACCTTGAAAATTTAAACATTGTTTCTAAAGCACTGACTAAAGTGTATCAGAATCACTAGGGGAGTTATAAAAAAAGATCCCAACACCAAAGCCATACCCCATGCCAATGAAATCAGAATCTGGGCATGAAATGTAGGCATTAGTATTCTGTAAAGTTATGAAGATGATTCCAAAGTAGAGCCAAATTTGAGAACCAATGGTTTTGAATATACAGTTTTCCTTGATTGGAACAATCTTAGGAAACCAGCGATTCTTTAATGACTTAGTAAAGGCATTTTCCCTCATCCTTTAGATCGCCATATAAACACCTGTAGTTTGGGGTAAACTCTCCTTGATCTCCTGCCCCCACCCCAGGCTACCTCATATCACTGTAATATAGAATCATGTTCCTCTCTTTTACAGTAATATTGTAGTTGTTTGTTTAATATATATTTTTATATATTATGATTAATATTGCAGCAATTATCTATAAATGTCCATGTGGTCAAGAAAAATTCCTGTTTTGTTTCCTCTCCCCATTTATTAAATACACAATTCTTGGCACAACATGAGACTTCAATTTTTATTGGATACTAAACAAATTTAGATGATTTTTAAACAAGAAACTTAATACATGTTACAGTGATTGTACATCATTTCTTTCCCTCTTTCTTTCTTTTCTTCTTTTTTTTTTTTTTGAGATAGAGTCTCGCTCTGTTGCCCAGATTGGAGTGCAGTGGCACGATCTTGGCTCACTTCAGCCTCCGCCTCCCAGGTTCAAGTGATTCTCTTGCCTCAGCCTCTCGAGTAGTTGGGATTACAGGCACACACTACCATACCTGGCTATTTTTTGTGGTTTTAGTAGAGATGGGGTTTCACCATGTTGGCCAGGCTGGTCTCAAACTCCTGACCTCAGGTGATCCACCCACCTCGGCCTCCCAAAGTGCTGGGATTACAGGCATGAGCCACCTCACCTGGCCTGTACATAATTTCTTATATGATGCTTTAAATAAATATCTCACTATATAGCCAACACTGTGTTACCAGCTATCAGCTGAGATTTTTCCCCCTTTTAAATTTAGATGGTGAATTTCCAAGCTTTCAGTATGAGGAATAATGATATTACCTAACCCTGGAGAGAATAAAATAAGTTGTTTTATTGGAGCTATAATCTGAACAGTTATATACAAGCAACCATAGCAATAATAATAATAAGAGTAACACCTAATCTATGTTAGATACTTTTCATCTATACTATATCTCACTAGAAAGAGAACCACCAACATACCAATGAAATATAAACTACTGAATCTTTTGGGAGGATTTCTCCTAGAAATCCTCTTGAAGAGTCCAGTTCCAATCTAAAACCTCTGTATGATTTTGCCCTGCCCTAGGCAATACAAAGGCTTTTCCTGGCAGGCCTTCACAGAGGAAAGTTTCCCTCCTCAAACCAATTTGCACAGACAACGCGCTACAGTCTCTGAAGGGAGTTCCAGTCAAGGAATTAGGACCCCTGGCCAGTCATGTTTTATACATATTTGCATTCTTAGCCCAGGAGCCTCCATTCAGAGACTTCTTTACTGAGGACTCTGAGAAGAGGCCTTTCCAGGAGCTTCTGCCAAGACCTGCTTGTTGGGAGGAGTGGGTACCCTGGAGGACACTTTTCTCCATTCTGACTTAGTACTTGGTACTTTCCCATTCCTAGATCTTCCCCTTGCCTCTTCCCCTGCTCTCAGGTCCATAAAACCATAGGAACTTTTTGTTTGGGGTTCCCTTAGCAGTGAGACAGTTATCCAAAACTGGACTAATGCATCTGACCCTTGCGTGGTGCCATTTCGTAGGGAAAATGAAACATAGCTGAAGCCAGCACTTTCTTTCTGGACTCTTGACTATACTATCACAGCAAGTGGAATAATAGCTTAATTGTTACTTTCATTTTGGCTTGTGGTCTTAATAGAATACTTCCACATCTGGCAGCTCAGCCCTCCCCAGCTCAGCTCAATTCTTAACATCTCTTATTTAATAAAGGTGGTTTACATTTACTGAAGACTTCTTATGAAGCAGGTATTGTGCCAATCATTAGATGTTATTTATCTTTTTTGCTATAATCCTATCAGTATTATCCTGATATTATTATAATTTTGCTTATTTTACCAGATGTGGAAATTGAGAATTAGAGGGATTAATTTACCTGTTCCAGGCTACTCATTTAACAAATGACATAGCCAGGATTTGAACATAGGCAGTGTCGCTCCAGAAACTGCTGTCATTTTTTACATCAATGAGACACTATTTTAGAGAGGAATTAGAGCAAGCGTCATGCAGACAGCTGTAATAGTTTTAATTGCTCACTTCTCAAGTTCAGTTTGTGTTTTGGGATCCTTGAGAATATATATATATATATATATATATACACACTCTTCTTTTTTGCTTCAATTGTTCAAATTTTGTTTCTTTCACATGAGGCCAAAAATTTATATCTAACATATATGGACAGTATGGTAGATTTTGTGAATATATATCTAACTCAACATAGAGAAAAGAAGATATTTTTGAAAGCCAGATAAAGAACTAAAGAACATTAGGATGGGTGGTTAGATTTTATTTTCAGTGAAATCTGTTTTTTAAAAACCTTAGTTTCTTTATCTGAAAATGAAAAGGTTTGTTAATGAAAAGGATTCTAAACTCAAAACTCATAGCTTATTATTGATTGGGTTTATTTTGTGAATTTTTTTATATTATCAGAAAAGCAATGCAAAATATATAAACATTGTTGTAAGTATTATTAGTAGTAAGGATGAGTGATATTTATAAAGGGGAAGCTTATGAAATAATTTATGTCCCTTACTAGACTGCAAGTTCCATAGGCAAAGATCTTTGGCTCTTCTATTCACTGTGTATGGCAAGCACGTGGAACAGGCCTAGTATACAATTCACACACAATGAAAATGTATTGCATGAATAAATGGGTCTTATTTTTCTCAAAAAAAGAACTAAGTCTCAATAGCATAGAAGAGTTTTGTGGCATGAAGGTTTTATTTCGAGACGAGAAATAAATCAGTTAATTTCATAAAACGTCTAGCTTTGTGATTCTACAATTGTTTAACATGATTGAGTTCACACCAGGAGTCATCCCTGTGAGGAACAAGAGAGGGCTTCTTATTCAGGTTTTCTAAATTACTCTCGCTAGAGATAGTACAATCAACTATTGCAATCAGTTTATCTGATGCTAACACCGACATGACAGTTGTCTAGGTCACGGTATGATTCTTCCTTTCCAGCTCCCTTGCTATCAGATGCCTTGCTCTTGCTGCAAATGTGGATGGAGTTCTTGGGTTTCATTGGTAACTATGAATCATCAAATGAGGAAGTACACCTCTGAGCATTTTTATCAACTTTGAAGAGAATTTTTATTTTATTGCAGAGTATTCCAAACATTTAAACAATTGAAACTCCCATAAATCATGAACTCAACAGGCATGCTGAAAATGCTAGCATATTTCAAAAAATAGTCATTTTTTCCTTGTAGATTTATGGGTTCTTCTAATTACTCTTTTGTTAATCCTCCTAAATATGCTTCCCATATCTATGTCCATTCACAACTCTTAGCTATAACCATATATGTATGATAAGCATGAGAAATTCAGGGGTATTTGAAAAAGGAGGTCATTACTAAGTGATTGATATGCAGCAAGAAATAATGCGGTGTATGATATGCAGCAAGAAATAATTGTGTGGATAATACAACCACCGTGCATTAGTGTAAATACACTATTCTCCCACCACTTAAAATTTACAAATAAGAAGACAGTTATTTATTAAATACCTACTATGCTGGTTTTATGGGATACAAGGAAATATAGAACATCATCTTTAACATCCAAGAGTCTGTGATTGTTTTTGAAATGACAAAACAGGACAAATTTTTTAATGACAACAAATTCCACTAGGCAGTACATGACTAATTCCCGAACGACTGATATAAATAATAAGTGCTAAGTATTTTACAAAGGAGATATTCGTGAGAAAGGATCAGATGTCATCAAAGAAAATGATAAGAAAAAGCAGAGCACTGTGTGGTAGTCTGTCTGCAAGATGGCCATAGATAATTCCTCCTATCCCTGTGCACACATACCATTCTTCTTTCAAGAGATGGAGTTCACTTCCCTTGTTATGGTCTGAATATTGGTACGCTCCAAAATTCATACGTTGGAACTCAATTGTACTAAGTGTTTAAGAAGGTGATTAGTTCATGAATAGGATTAGCTCCCTTATAAAATGAACTGAAGGAAGCTGCCTTCCCCTTTGGCCATGTGAGGATACTGTTCACCCCTTAAGCAAGATGTGCCATCTACGAAGCAGAGAGCAAGCCTTCATTGGGTATTGAATCTGCTGATGCCTTGAATTCTCAGCCTCTAGAACTCTGAGAAATAAATTACTACTATTTATGAATTACCCAATCTAAGGTATTTTATTACAGAAGCTCAAAAGGTCTAAGACAGCCCCTTTTCTTTTCTTTTTTTTTTGAAGCAGAGTCTTGCCCTGTCGCTTAGGCTGCAGTGCAGTGGCGCGATCTCTGCTCACTGCAAGCTCCGCCTCCCAGGTTCATGCCATTCTCCTGCCTCAGCCTCCCGAGTAGCTGGGAATACAGGCGCCCGCCACCATGCCTGGCTAATTTTGTTTGCATTTTTAGTAGAGACGGGGTTTCACTATGTTAGCCAGGATGGTTTTGATCTCCTGACCTCGTTATCTGCCCGCCTCGGCCTCCCAAAATGCTGGGATTACAGGCGTGAGCCACTGCGCCTGGACCTCTTTTCTTGAATCTGAGTGTGCTCTGTGACTTTTCTCCAGTAAAATGTGGCAGAAGTGACGATGTATGATTTTTGGGCATGAATCTTAAGAGATCTCAGTTTTGTTTTTTTTTTTTTTCTTCTCAGTTTTGGAAGCCAATCAAGTAAAAAAGAAAAAAAGAAATTAAAAAAAGGCTGGCCCAGAGCAGGAGAAAACCAAGGTTGTGGGTGAGATGTGAGCTGTGTCGGGGGTAGTGGCATCCCCATCCAGAAGACATTTCTCACAGCCATAGTCCACTATCAACAAAAATTAGAATCAGAGCTGGTTCTCCCCAGTCTTCAAGGAGAGAAACAAGATTAGAAAGGAAGATTTTGGGAAGCTGGCAAAATAGAAAGCACCAGAAATCTGTCTCCCCATGTAGACAACAATTGCACTGGCAGAATCTATCTGATGTAAATATTCTGGAGTTCTGGAGTCTATTGAAGGCTTGAAACTTCCAGTGGGAAGCTCATAAGGAAAATTATGGTTACTTTTGATCAGTTTATCTTAGAACAGTAGCAGCTACCCATCCTGACCCTTAGTCCAATGGCAGGCAGCCATGAATGTGTTCCAGGAGCAACTTAAATGCAATTCACAGAAGCCAGCATGGGCAAAAAGAACATTATAATCCAAATATTGGAGATCTGAGCTCTGACTGCTTACTGTACTTCTAATCACGGACTTGTAGACAAAGAGTTAGGTAGTCACTGATGTTGCACCTCCCCTCCATTGTTGCACACCCCTACCCCTCTGGCTGAAGTAATTTCCAGGGGATTTAAATGGCCAGTGCCTGCTTCCCACCTTCATTTTTCTCTTTTCCTCTTTTTGGAGGTGGACATTAAATACTAGAACATTTAAAAGCAACCACGTACACACGGGAACTTTGAAAGTCGCTGTGTATGCCCAGGGAAAGGTGCAGGCTCAAAAGAAACTTGAGAAGACCTTAAATTTACATACATCTCAGATTGATCCTTGGCACAGAGACAGTCTACAACACATTTAGAATGAAAGGGGAAAAACCCCAGGAAACCCTGAGAAATAAGGACAATCTGATTGCCAGGGTTACTACATTACTACAGTCACATGTCTAATTTTCAACAAAAAATAATTATAAGGCATCCAAAGAAACAGGAAACAAAATAAAATAAGCCAACAGAAACTGTCACTGAAAAAGACATGATGGTGGACCTACTGGACAACAACTTTAAAACAATTGTAATAAAGATCCTCAAAGAACTGAAAGAAAAGTAGAAGAAATCAAGAAATAATACATGAATAAATTATAAACATCCATAAAGAGATAGAAAACATAAAAGTAGAAAGAAATTTTGTGGCTAAAAAGTACAAGTGAAATGAAAAAAAATTGCTAGAGAGTTTCAAGGGTAGATTTAAGCAGCTAGAAGAAAGACTCAGCAAATGTAAAGATAAGACCATGGGAATTATCAGTTCAAGGAACAGAAAGAAAAAAGATTAAAGAAAAGTGAGCAGAGAATAAGGAACCATTAGGACACCATCAAGTGGAGAAACAGATGCCTTATGGAGTCCATAAGAAGACAGAGAGGAGAAGAGAGGATATTTTAAGACATAATGCCCCAAAGCTCCCCAAATATAATAAAGAACATGAATATAAACATTCAAGAAGCTCAGAAAACTCTAAATACAATGAGCTCAGAGATCCACATTATCAAACTTTGAAATGATGAAGATAAAAAAGAGAGGATCAAAAGCATCAAAAGAGAAGTGACTCATCACATACAAGGGATTTTTTATAAAATCATGAGGATATATCTTATTAGAAACTACGGAAACAATAAAAAAATGAGTCAATATATACAAAGTGCTAAAAGAAAATAAACCTGTCAAGCAAGAATCCTATATATGGCAAAAATTTCCTTCAAACTAAGGGAGAAATTAAGGTATTTCCAGGTATACAAAAGTTGAGGGGAGTTTGTCAACACTAGACTTGGCATGGAAGAAATGTTAATGTGAGTTCTGAAGATGTAAATAAAAAGACACTAAACAATAATTTGAAGTCATATGAAGAAATGAAGATCACAGTAAAGGTAAGTACATGGACAATTATAAAAGCTACTATTATTGTAACAATAGTTTGTAATGTAACATTTTGTTTTCTACATAATTCAAGAAACTAATATATTTAAAAATTATTAGTTTTTGTTTTTGAACTTGCAATGTGTAAAGGTGTAATTTTAGGACAGCTCAACAAACAAAAGAAGTGGGTATGGAAATGTAAAAGAGAGAGTTTTGTGTATTATTGGATTTAAAAAACTGGTATACATCTAAATTAGAGTATTATAACTGTAGGATGTTAAATGTAAAGAAAATAGCTATAGAAAATATACAAAAGTCAATGATATAGGTACATAAACATTTCATTACAAAAATCAACTAAACACAAAAGAAGACAGTCATGCAGGAAGCAAGGGACAAAAACGCTATAAGCTATATAGAAAACCAGTTTTTAAATGACAGAAGTAAGTCTCTCCTTATCAGTCAGCCTTACAAAGGACAGAAATTCTACAACATGGATGAACCCTGAGGACATTATGCTAAGTGAAATGAGTCAGTCACAAAATGATAAATGCCATATGATTCCGCTTATTTAAGTTTCTTGAAATGGTCAAAATCATAGAAACAGAAAGAATAGCAGTTGCCAAGGGCTGGACAGAGAGGAAAATGGGGAATCATTGTTTACTAAGTATAGAGTTTCAGTGTTTGCATGATGAAAGGAGTTTTGAAAATAGATGGGTGATGATAGATGCAAAGGAATATAAACGTACTTATTACCATTGAACTGTACACTTAAAATGTTTAAGATGGTATATTTTATATGTGTATTTTACCACAATAAAAAATTTTTTTAGGCCAGGTGCGGTGGCTCATGTCCCAGCACTTTGGGAGGCCGAGGCGGGCGGATCACGAGGTCAGAAGATCGAGACCATCCTGGCTAACATGGTGAAACCTGTCTCTACTAAAAATACAAAAAATTAGCTGGGCATGGTGGTGGGCACCTATAGTCCCAGCTACTCTGGAGGCTGAGGCAGGAGAATGGTGTGAACCCAGGAGGCAGAGCTTGCAGTGAGCTGAGATCGTGCCACTGCATTCCAGTCTGGGGGACAGAGCAAGATCCTATCTCAAAAAAAAAAAAAAAAAAAAAAAAAAAAAAAAAAAATTTAAAGGCTGGGGTAGAATATTGAGTAATAACGGGCTATGTGGAGAGAAAAAGGGATAACATTAGTTAACCTTGAGTAATTAGAGGCTATGTGGAGAGAAAAGGGTAACTAAAGCACCTCAGCCAACAACTAGCACCAAAGCCCCAGACATGCAAGTGACACCATCTTCAATCCTCTTACCCTAATTGAACTATCCCAGTGAGTGCCATGTAGAAGAGAGGTAACCTATCCCCACTGAATCCTGCCTAAATATCAGATCCACAGAAATCTTAGTAATAAAACACTTGTTTTAAGACAATATGCTTTAGAGTGTTTTGTTATGCAGTATTTCATAATTGAAACACGTGGCTTTTCAATGGGTCAATGGGTAAATGGTAGCCTTTGCCTCTGAAATTGACTGGACATCTAAAGTTTCTATTAGTAAGAAGTTGTACATATATGAGGGATATTCTCTTGTTTTCTCAATAATTTCCTTTATATCTTAAAACTTTTCCTTTTTAAGTGCAAAATGTTTCCCTACTGCAACTCAGATAGACATTTCTGTATGCACTTGCATTTTGTGGTGCCTAATTGAAATTAAAAATTATCTATGCTTTGGAAAATAGGGCAAACTAGATCATGACTTGCTTTAAACAGCTGCCATAACAAACTGCCCCAAAGTCATCTGCTTAAACATCAAAAAATTATTCTCTCCAAGTTCCAGAGGACAGATATGAAATCAAAGTATTGGCAGGACTCTATCCAAAGGCTCTAGGGGAAAATCTTTCACTGCCTCTTCCAACTTCTCTTGGTTCCAAGCATTCTTTGAACTTGTGGCTGCATAACTTCAATCTCTGTCTCCATTTTTACATGGCTATCTCCTCTTCCTTTTCTGTTTGAAATCCCCATATGTCTTTCTCTAATAAGGATACTTGCCATTAGATTTGGGGCCCACTTGGATATTCCATAATGATCTCATCTTGAAATTCTTTACACTTATACCTGCAAAGATACCTTTTCCCTATTTGGTCAAATTTACATGTGCCAGGGATTAGTTCATGGACATACTTTTTGTTTTGTGAAAGGGGTGGGTAACATTCAACTTACTACAGATCACAATTTATCAATTCTCATTTTAGTGTCAAGTTTTTTTTATGATGCCAGTTAAGTTAAAGCACTATCTCTTTGGGGAAACAAGTAGTTGCATGGGATCCAAATCCAATGGGCAGAATTGATGTTTTGTGTATCTCAATTGACTAAAATGTATTTAAATTAGCATAGAGAAAGCACTTACCAAACAGTTGATAAGTTTGCTCCTACAGCATCTCTCAAAGAAGTATCTCACTGTACTTAGTATTTGAAATATTATCCTGGGCTTCAATCACTTCACCTGTTTCTCCCAGTGGAATTTTGAGATTTGTGAGATGGCTGAATCATCTTTTCATCACCATATCGCCAGCACTTTTGTGTGCAATTGACCGTTCATAAGTGGTTCTGATTCAAAGTATTTCATTTTGCTCAATATATTATAATTAGTTGAATAAATATGTAGTGGGCTTATTATCCCTTAGACATTTATGGCTGACATACTGAGATGCATTTCCAGTCTACCTTTTAATCTGCCAAATGGTAGGAAAAGATTTCTCCCCTTTTTACTCCATTCTATATTTGACTTTCTAAAGTCAAGAATAGAGAATGGAAGGGACAGCATAAGCTAGGTGTAATTACCTACAGTCAGAGACATACATAGTAAAATTAGGGGGAGCAAAAGTGTACCCCTCCTCCTCCTCAAATATTTTCAAAAAACGTTTTAAATCTATATTTTACCAATATATTAATTCAGTTAACATTTTGCTTGTTATTTCTTCTATATTTAAATATATTACTTGTCTTATTGATAATAGCAAGTAAAGTGACTGAATAAACTTGATTAGAGAATACATTTTAGCTGAAAGTTGGTCATATTTGTTTTATAATAAAGCCTTACTATGAAAATATAATTCTTTCTCATAGATTTTCCTTAGTGGCAAATCATATCCTCTATATGAAGGATGTAGATTTCTTAACGCATATTTTATTAATGTAGAGAATAAAAAAAATAGATATCACTCTTGTCTTGCCAATAGTAATTTAGATCACAGGTTACTGAAGATAAAATCATTAATCAATCTTGGACCTCTATACATAGCAGGAATTATCCAAGGGATAATAGAGAAAGTTTTGTACAGGGATGTTCTATCCAACTGAAAAAATAGTTTTCAGTTGGGACATCATTCAAGAAGTTATTCCTCCCAGCAAAAACAAACTGTAACTTTCTCCAAAGTCACAGCAGAATAGAGCACCAGATGCACAAAGGTTTTAAGCCAAAGAATAAAGACATAGATTCAGACAAGACACTTGGGCAATATTAGAAAATTTGGAATAAAAATTTGGAATCTAAAGAGATCAAAAACAGGACCGCTCTCCAAGTTAATCTTATTGAGAAGTATCTCTAGTTCCTTAATACATATCCACTTAAATATCAATAGCAGAATCCCATCACAGGTGTTTATAAAGTTTGTGAACCATATAATAAAATGTATGAGATTTTATTATAATTGTGGTTTACTTACCCAATAATTTCCTTTATTAAATCAATAAAATCCAGAGTAAATGAACCTGAGAGAAGCTGACTAACTTGTAATAACAATTATGGAATATTTAGTAGAAAAAACAGATATGCACCTTTCTTATAGGATATAGATTTAACAAGGTTGATTTCCCAGGAATATTTACTCAATCATTATAATAGACCTTTCTGTGTAATCTGTTAGCAGTGCTCATATTAGCTGCTTTACTTTATGTGAAAACTATTTTGGGGATTCATTGAAATCTAAATTTAAGTTTGGGAATTATTAATTTGGTTAAAGTAAGAATTATTCTTGGAATTTAAACATATTAAATTATTTTCAGAGCAGACAGGCATATAAAAATAGGATTAAAGTTTTGTTGAGCGTATAAATTTTTTGAAACAGTCATTGTAACTATCATTTTTGGAGGGTTCATGACACACCTGGAAATGTACTGAGTATTTGCATTCATTGTCTTTAACAAAGTCCTATGAGCTTTGATCTGTTAACCTAAATGTTATAAAATTAGTGAAATTTTACAATTTTTTGATCTAAAAGCTGAAATTATAAAATATAGATATAGGTCAAGATATAGATGTAGAATCATTTTATCTTAGTTTCTATTCTTATTCTTTTATTACAAAATCAGAAGATTCATTTTTTTTTCCAGAATGCTTTTTAAAATGCAAGTTTACTGTGGTAAGTAAAGTAAAAACTGTCAATTTTGAGATTCATTCTGATTCTGGCAGAGATGTTCTCTAATCCAGAGGGAAAAGACTCTTGAAACACTTCAAATATCATCTCGATCCTTGGAAGTATTATTACAATATTTTATTCAGTCAAATTAACAGCTGGATTGGACATATTTTGAAATACATTTGGTACAAGAGGGTAAAAAATGACAAGCACTATTGTGTGAAGTCTAAATTTATTGAGCTGAACACGATCAGAGAAACATCTGGACAGGTTATCACAGGTGACTAGAATACTGTGCTAATATGAGTGGCATCAAAGTTTAATAATCAGAGAAGGTAGTTAGTCTGGCATGCCGAAACCCTGTCCTTCAACTAGAGCCTGCTCTCCTAACCTCAGCCAGCTCTCCAATGCACCCAATTAACCTTACAAGGAAAACTAAAGAGGCAGCCTGATTGACTCATCAAAGCTCATCATAACTCAGGCAAAACAACTAAAAAGATGTATCATCTTTTAGTGAACATTTACAAAGTTTAAAATACCAATGTAAAGCTTTTCCACGTTTTAGTATAAAAATTTTCAAATATATAAATAGAATAAAATTATAAACCCAAATATTCATCATCTTACTGAAACAATTATCAACTCATTATTAATGAGTTATTTATTTATGCACCTACTCTTTCTTGCCCCCACTCTAATCAGATTTTATTTGAAACAAATGGCAGACATTATACAATGTTATTTCTAGTCTGGTATAGATCTCTAAAAGTTAAGAAGTCCTTTAAAACATAATCATGACACCATTATCACACTTCCCAAGATTTAGAATAATTTATTTTTATTTTTAGTTGTGGGGTACATGTGCAAGATGTGCAGGTTTGTTACAAAGGTAAACATGTGCCAAGGTGGTTTGCTGCACCTGTCAACCCATCACCTAGGTATTAAGCCCAGCATGCATTAGTTATTCTTCCTAATGTTCCCTCCCCCAACTCCACCCCCAGAAAGGCCCCAGTATGTGTTGTTCCCCTTCCTGTGTCCATGTGTTCTCATTGTTCAGCTCCTGTTTATAAGTGAGACCATGTGGCATTTGGTTTTCTGTTTCTGTGTTCGTTTGCTGAGGATAATGGCTTCCAGCTTCATCCACATCCCTGCAAAGGACATGATCTCATTCCTTTTTATAGCTGCATAGTTAGAATAATTTCTCAATGTCGTCAAATATCCAGTCAGTATTAAAATTTTCTTTCTTTACTCAAATTAGGACCCACGTTTTATGAGCTCATGTGTCTCTTGAATTGCTTTATTTATAGGTTCTCGATTCTTCTATCTTCATTTGTTCCTTCAATTATATGTCACAAAATAGGTCATTTTTTTTTTTCTGTAGTTTCCCAAGCTAGATTGTGCTGACTGAATCCCCAATACCCCTTAACGTGTCGCTCTGTGGATTGCATCATTTGCAAATTGGTAAATCTAGAAGATCGACTTAATTCAGTTTAATATTTGTCAATAATTTTGTGTTGTGTACTTTAAACAGCAGATATATAATGTTTGTCTCCTTTTTTTGTAGTCATATGATCCGTCATTGATTTTCAGGTAGTACTTCCATTCATTTAATGTGCTGAATTGTGTTTCCCCAAATTTATGTGTTGACACCCTAACCCCTAGTACCTCACAATGTATTTGAAGATAGGGCCTTTAAAGAAGGTAATTATGGTTAAGTGAGATCATATGGGTGGGCCCAAATCTAATCAGACTGTTGTAGTTATAGGAAAAGGAGATTAGACCATAAAAGAGAGCCTTCAGGGTGCAAAGAAGACCATGTTAGGACTCAGGGAAAAGCTGGCCATTTGCAAGCTGAGGAGAGAGGCCTCAGGGAAAACCCAATCCACTTGCACCTTGCTTTTGAACTCCCAGCCAAATTTTCATTGTTTCAGCCACTTGGTCTGTGGAATTTTGTTATAGTAGTGTCTAAAAACTAATATAATCAGCGATGGCCAAATGTTCATGTTTTACTTTTACCATTTCTTCTTCATTTATGTGCTGAAATATTTGAATAAAGAAAAAGCTTTTCTTCAGTAATTATTTGATTAACCTGAGGTAGACTTTGTTTTCACACAAAAAATAAATCGGTATTCTACACCATCCTCCAAAAAGGTGTAACTCACGTTTTAAACATTGCACTGTAACTCGTGCCTCAAACACATGTGATGGTGAAGTAGCAAGTGTTCTGGCTGTCTCCCTTAAAATCAACACTGGGGAAACTGCAGAGGGAAACATACATTCCAGAGAACTATACAACATCACAGTGAACAACTCCTGGCCGGGCGCGGTGGCTCATGCCTGTAATCCCAGCACTTGTGGAAGATGAGGTGGGCAGATTATGAGGTCAGGAGTTCAAGACCAGCCTGGCCAACGCAGTGAAACCCTGTCTCTACTACAAATACAAAAATTAGCTAGGCGTTGTGGCGAGTGCCTATAATCCCAGCTACTTGGGAGGCTGAGGCAGGAGAATCACTTGAACCTGGGAGGCAGAGCTTGCAGTGAGACAAGATCGTGTATTGCACTCCAGCCTGGGCGACAGAGCGAGATTCCATTAAAAAAAAAAAAAAAAAAAAAAAAAAAGAAAAAAGGAAGGGAAAAAAAGAGAAAACCTCCCGTGGAGGGTACAGATATCCTAAAGTGGCAGCTTAGAGTATGTTTCGCTGCAGTCTGGGTAGAGGCAACGGAAACCTGCAGTGACAGATTAGGTTACTGTTTATGAAATTCAGCTCTTGCCCTTTCCATGTGTTGATTTGGAATGCCATTCCCTGGTCCTTCCCTGTACAAATCTGATGTTGTTACCCAAAGCATTGATTAATGTATTGGGGCAAGGCAGAGCTAAGAATAATAGAGAAGCACTAAAGTTCTTTTGGGAAATGGAATTGAAAGAAGTAGAGACAGGTCGATTGACTTTAGTCCCAACTGAGCAGAAAGAAACTAGTAAAATTTACCAGAAAATAAATGTAGGAAATGTGCAAAATTTACACACTTTTAATGACAGCTAACTCCTAACCACACACCTTCCTTCTTTCTCTTTCATATAGTTGTGAGGAAAATTTTGTCACAAATGTCAACAATATAATTTTATCTTCTGGAATTTATTCATATAAATAGGATGAAACCACCAATTTGTGGTTAATCTCCAGAAAGAAGAATTTAGCTAGGTATGCATTTGGAGGAGGGCTCTATGAGGGGATTTCAACTGACTTAACTGTTAAAATTATATACTTATGTAAAAACAGTTAAACGAACAAGCAAAAATAAGATATCAGCTGGTAAAACTCAAATGATTGGTTACAACATACTAACCAAATAAGTATTGATCTGGCTGCAGTTCCATCCCTATAGTTTACAATAAGTACAATTTCTTATTGTACCATTTCCTCGACCTATCCACCAATTATTCCTTTGTAACTGACTGATAACATGAAGTGTTATTAAGCTTGAAACAACTGAGATATTGTAAACACCCCTGCTATTGCTGTTTCCTCACATGTGCTCCATCATTATCCTGCACTGATTTTGAAATTGTGAAGTGTTTAATCAAAACATGCTATACTGATTGCAACCTGAATCTGAAGAGCTAATATGATATATTATTGCCTTTTTTAGGCACAAAGAAAAACACATTTTACAAATAATATCATTTAAAATGAATTTTCTTCATCTACATGACAACATCTGTTGGAATTATAATGACCTAGCTTGACAGTGCAATCTACCTGTCTTAGGCATTTAAGTGGAAAGTGACACATAACAGATGCGTGCTGGCTTTTAAACCAAGAATTGGCAAGGAAACTACAATGTACCACTTAAGACAACACATAATAGTATCAATATACCCTAATAAGCCTTCTGTAGTGTAGATCAATCTTTGGAAATTTAGCAGTTATTTCAAGTATTTCCTTGAAAATACTTTTATTATTTGAACAAAAGTACCTTGCTACATACTGTAGCAGCCTTTCCCAGCTGGCATTTCTCATTGGAACTAGAAACAACAAAAATGATTTCAGTGACCATTTTCCCAGTTCTCCCAAGAATGGTACATAGCCAGTACCTGTCAGGATGCATAGGAGAGAAGTTAATTAATCACATACAGTGGCTGCTTTAGGTATTAAGGCTTCATTCTCTGTATAGTAAGGATGCTGGGAATAACTATTACAGCAAAGATTCAGTTACAAATGAATTCATACTCTCTATGTCAATTCCTGTTCCAGGAAAATAAACACGATCCATTAATTTTAAAAAGGCACTTTGTATTATAAAGGTATATAAAATATGATCCCTGTCTATGGGTGGTAATATCTTGTTCGAGAGACAATAAATAAGAATAAGATAATCAGTAGTAAGACCACATTACACATATTTGTACTATATGTTGATATAAATGGTTACGCTATGGCAATATGAAGTAATTAAATTGGTAAATCACATTACCTTCTGCCACTGTAGAAACTAAAGAGATATTTTTTCTAGGTTGTCCTGGAAAAACAAAAAACTTAAGAGAAGAGAAGGTATTTGAACTAAAAGAAGAGAGAGGATAACAAAAGATGGCAGAAAAATTCTAGTTTGAAGAACAGCATAAGCAAAAACATATATTTAAGAGTGATAAATATTAGCAAGTTCTGAGGCAAGGGAGAAATTAAAGGGCCAGCAAATAGTTCCTGCGGGGAAATGACAGGAAATAAGGCTGAATAAAGGAGGTAGGTAAAGATTGTAAAGACCTCTGACAGGAGATGGGTTGAAGACTTGAAATCTGAGACTGGGTCTTTTAAAGTGAACACCTGTATCCACCACCAAGCTTAATAAGGAACATGATGGCTCACTGTTGGTCATGGGCAGAGAAGTGATATAGATACCCACAAAAGTATTATCTACTTATATATTACACATCTATCTAGTGGCTAGCACTGGTGAGAGTAACAGATATGTTGTACATGTTTTCATAATTATCTTACAAATTGGGCATTAGTAGTGAGACTCACAGAAGTTACTATCTTCTCATGGTCATATAACTGCTATGTGATATACATCCTATTGTATCGTACTTAAGATCTGTCTGATTCCAATGCTATTAAAGCACATATCCATGATGAAAGCAATGTTTATGGAAAATTAGTTTGGATCCCGAGTAGAAAATAGACAGTGAAAAATGGTTTCTGTGCCTCTAATATCTAGAAGACACTATTAAATGAGTCCTCCCAGGGATCATAAAAACAAAGAGGGAGGCCCAGAAGAAAAAGAAAAGAAGGAGGAAGCAATGAGAGGCTTAAGGGGTAGAGAATAATAAGCAAAAGCAGGACACAATGTCTTGGAATACAAGAAAGGAGAAACCAACATGGGGACATTGTAGTAGTCAGGGAAATTGAATAGAGTGAAGAGGTAGAATAATAATAAAAATGTATTACTATAATCCTTCGTGTCATTTGTGGGTATGTAGTTACATTTTCCTGGAAAGTCCTCTCTGTCTTTTCAAGTAGTTATACTCCTTGAAGACCCAATTCAAAATTAATTTTCTGGTGTGAAAAATTTCTTTGCCATTCCTTAGAAGGAATAATTATTCCTGAGATCCTTAATATTTGGTATGTATTACTATTTTATTGTTACCTTTGTTTACTTGTGTGTCTTTAATACTATTATGATGAGGTCTCTGAAGGCAGAGGCTATTCTTACATCTACATTAAAATATAAAGTGTACATGTACTTTTTAATTACAAAAGAAATAGTTTTGGGTCGGGTGCGGTGGCTCCTGCCTGTAATCCCAGCACTTCCGGAGGCCAAGGCTGGCAGATCACGAGGTCAAGAGTTCGAGACCAGCCTGGCCAACATGGTAAAACCCCGTCTCTACTAATAATACAAAAATTAGCCAGGAATGGTGGTCCATGCCTGTAATCCCAGCTACTCGGGAGGCTGAGGCAGAAGAATCACTTGAACCTGGGAGGCGGACGTTAGAGTGAGCCAAGATCATGCCACTGTGCTCCAGTCTGGGCGACAGACCAAGACTCTGCCTCCAAAAAAAAAAAAAAAAAAAAGAGAAATAGTGATTATGTATATACCAATATACAGAAAAATATAAAGAAAAGCATATGTGATATATGGAGTATTTTCTTCCAGTCTTTTAAAAATATATAATTTATCTTTCCCAGTTTGAATTGTAAAATTATTTTACATGTGAATCTAATCCTGAAAGATCAGACATGTTCATCTTCTGACCAGAGTAATTGGTTCAAAGATACGTAAGTGGTCCTACAAAGACCAATTAGAGCCTTCCCTTCATCCATTAGATATTTTCTGGAACAATTTCGCTGGGATTGTTAAATATGAGTACAGTATCTAGAATTATAGTTTTGTTACCACATGGGTAGAATCTGCCTGAGAAGGAAAATAAAACAAACAACAAAGAAAGGAGTAACAAAACAGAGTAATGGCTAAACATGGACAACTCCCTAATGGCATTGCTTGAGCATATGAATGCAGCTGTACCTGGTGCCTGCTGGTCTCTTAGGCTTACCAATTATATCATATAGCAGGAATCTTTTTGCATAAACTTGGCATTAATTTACTTCAAGCAACCCTAATAGTCTCAACAAATATGATTTTATTTGCCTTTAATCTTAAACCATAATTTTTTAACAATTCTATTTTGGGATTTTTAGCCTTTATGCAGTGCCTATAGAGACATAATTAGTTATTTCTGAATCAATGATTCAATGCATCTTTCTCTCTTACCATGGAGTGTCTCCATATTGAGTTCCTGGTTCTAGATGTATTTTGCTTAATTCGTTAACTATGATTATAAAACAGATATAGATAAATCATGCCATTTAAATGTATCAATGACTTTAATTTAAAGTGATTTAGTTCATCAGAAGTTTCTGAGTATTTGCTATGTCAGCAACCATGCAAACAACTAGGAGATGTAAAGATAGATAAGACCCAGTTCTGTCTTCAAGGTGGTCATAGTCTAAAAACAAATCACACAGGGGAGAAAAAACATGATCAAATATGATGCACACAGTAACAGAGTTACATGTAAGGAGCTATGAAGATGTGTAAGGATCAGGGAAAACTACAGAGAAAATGTAATAGTTGGTTGAGTTTTAATAGCTGTGTGAAAAAAACCCTAAAAGTAGAAAAAAGAGGGAAGAACACTCTGATCTAAAAAAATAACATGAGCAAATGCAGTTTATGATTTTTTCAAGAAACAGTGAACAATTCTGTGTGACTGCAACATCAAGGAACTGTGTGTGCATGTGTGTGTGTGCCTGCGTGTGTGTGTTTGTGTGCATGTGTGTGTAGTATTACGAAGCAAGGAGAAGAATGTTAAGTGATAAAGCTGCAGACAAGGACAAGGGTCAGAAATTTAAGAAGCAGCATTGCATGCTGTTAAAACCACATTGCTTTTCCTTTGTGTATCTGAAAGCTAGACAGATTTTAAAGTAGAAAACCCAAGAAAGTCTGTGTTTTGCAGATATATGTATCTACTGTTTGTATGGAATGAGAAGGATAGCATCAGAAATTAAAAACAGAACATCAGGCCGGGCGCGGTGGCTCAAGCCTGTAATCCCAGCACTTTGGGAGGCCGAGACGGGCGGATCACGAGGTCAGGAGATCGAGACCATCCTGGCGAACACGGTGAAACCCCGTCTCTACTAAAAAATACAAAAAACTAGCCGGGCGAGGCGGCGGGCGCCTGTAGTCCCAGCTACTCGGGAGGCTGAGGCAGGAGAATGGCGTAAACCCGGGGGGTGGAGATTGCAGTGAGCTGAGATCCGGCCACTGCACTCCAGCCCGGGCGACAGAGCCAGACTCCGTCTCAAAAAAAAAAAAAAAAAAAAAAAAAA